>NW_027438003.1:0-51863 GCF_965140245.1 Athene noctua | reverse complement strand
CTCAGAAAGAGCCGTGGTGTGCGTTTTCGCCGGAAAACGCGTTTTCGGCCGAAAACGTGTACGTTTGCACTTCCCCGCCACAGGGAAGCTGCTAGCCGGGAATTCTCTGCCTGGTTCTACCCGCTGCCCGGAACGCTACGCAGGGCAAAAGCGGTTCTCGTCCTCCGTGCTTGCTTTTTCTCAGAAAGAGCCGTGGTGTGCGTTTTCGCCGGAAAACGCGTTTTCGGCCGAAAACGTGTACGTTTGCACTTCCCCGCCACAGGGAAGCTGCTAGCCGGGAATTCTCTGCCTGGTTCTACCCGCTGCCCGGAACGCTACGCAGGGCAAAAGCGGTTCTCGTCCTCCGTGCTTGCTTTTTCTCAGAAAGAGCCGTGGTGTGCGTTTTCGCCGGAAAACGCGTTTTCGGCCGAAAACGTGTACGTTTGCACTTCCCCGCCACAGGGAAGCTGCTAGCCGGGAATTCTCTGCCTGGTTCTACCCGCTGCCCGGAACGCTACGCAGGGCAAAAGCGGTTCTCGTCCTCCGTGCTTGCTTTTTCTCAGAAAGAGCCGTGGTGTGCGTTTTCGCCGGAAAACGCGTTTTCGGCCGAAAACGTGTACGTTTGCACTTCCCCGCCACAGGGAAGCTGCTAGCCGGGAATTCTCTGCCTGGTTCTACCCGCTGCCCGGAACGCTACGCAGGGCAAAAGCGGTTCTCGTCCTCCGTGCTTGCTTTTTCTCAGAAAGAGCCGTGGTGTGCGTTTTCGCCGGAAAACGCGTTTTCGGCCGAAAACGTGTACGTTTGCACTTCCCCGCCACAGGGAAGCTGCTTTTTCTCAGAAAGAGCCGTGGTGTGCGTTTTCGCCGGAAAACGCGTTTTCGGCCGAAAACGTGTACGTTTGCACTTCCCCGCCACAGGGAAGCTGCTAGCCGGGAATTCTCTGCCTGGTTCTACCCGCTGCCCGGAACGCTACGCAGGGCAAAAGCGGTTCTCGTCCTCCGTGCTTGCTTTTTCTCAGAAAGAGCCGTGGTGTGCGTTTTCGCCGGAAAACGCGTTTTCGGCCGAAAACGTGTACGTTTGCACTTCCCCGCCACAGGGAAGCTGCTAGCCGGGAATTCTCTGCCTGGTTCTACCCGCTGCCCGGAACGCTACGCAGGGCAAAAGCGGTTCTCGTCCTCCGTGCTTGCTTTTTCTCAGAAAGAGCCGTGGTGTGCGTTTTCGCCGGAAAACGCGTTTTCGGCCGAAAACGTGTACGTTTGCACTTCCCCGCCACAGGGAAGCTGCTAGCCGGGAATTCTCTGCCTGGTTCTACCCGCTGCCCGGAACGCTACGCAGGGCAAAAGCGGTTCTCGTCCTCCGTGCTTGCTTTTTCTCAGAAAGAGCCGTGGTGTGCGTTTTCGCCGGAAAACGCGTTTTCGGCCGAAAACGTGTACGTTTGCACTTCCCCGCCACAGGGAAGCTGCTAGCCGGGAATTCTCTGCCTGGTTCTACCCGCTGCCCGGAACGCTACGCAGGGCAAAAGCGGTTCTCGTCCTCCGTGCTTGCTTTTTCTCAGAAAGAGCCGTGGTGTGCGTTTTCGCCGGAAAACGCGTTTTCGGCCGAAAACGTGTACGTTTGCACTTCCCCGCCACAGGGAAGCTGCTAGCCGGGAATTCTCTGCCTGGTTCTACCCGCTGCCCGGAACGCTACGCAGGGCAAAAGCGGTTCTCGTCCTCCGTGCTTGCTTTTTCTCAGAAAGAGCCGTGGTGTGCGTTTTCGCCGGAAAACGCGTTTTCGGCCGAAAACGTGTACGTTTGCACTTCCCCGCCACAGGGAAGCTGCTAGCCGGGAATTCTCTGCCTGGTTCTACCCGCTGCCCGGAACGCTACGCAGGGCAAAAGCGGTTCTCGTCCTCCGTGCTTGCTTTTTCTCAGAAAGAGCCGTGGTGTGCGTTTTCGCCGGAAAACGCGTTTTCGGCCGAAAACGTGTACGTTTGCACTTCCCCGCCACAGGGAAGCTGCTAGCCGGGAATTCTCTGCCTGGTTCTACCCGCTGCCCGGAACGCTACGCAGGGCAAAAGCGGTTCTCGTCCTCCGTGCTTGCTTTTTCTCAGAAAGAGCCGTGGTGTGCGTTTTCGCCGGAAAACGCGTTTTCGGCCGAAAACGTGTACGTTTGCACTTCCCCGCCACAGGGAAGCTGCTAGCCGGGAATTCTCTGCCTGGTTCTACCCGCTGCCCGGAACGCTACGCAGGGCAAAAGCGGTTCTCGTCCTCCGTGCTTGCTTTTTCTCAGAAAGAGCCGTGGTGTGCGTTTTCGCCGGAAAACGCGTTTTCGGCCGAAAACGTGTACGTTTGCACTTCCCCGCCACAGGGAAGCTGCTAGCCGGGAATTCTCTGCCTGGTTCTACCCGCTGCCCGGAACGCTACGCAGGGCAAAAGCGGTTCTCGTCCTCCGTGCTTGCTTTTTCTCAGAAAGAGCCGTGGTGTGCGTTTTCGCCGGAAAACGCGTTTTCGGCCGAAAACGTGTACGTTTGCACTTCCCCGCCACAGGGAAGCTGCTAGCCGGGAATTCTCTGCCTGGTTCTACCCGCTGCCCGGAACGCTACGCAGGGCAAAAGCGGTTCTCGTCCTCCGTGCTTGCTTTTTCTCAGAAAGAGCCGTGGTGTGCGTTTTCGCCGGAAAACGCGTTTTCGGCCGAAAACGTGTACGTTTGCACTTCCCCGCCACAGGGAAGCTGCTAGCCGGGAATTCTCTGCCTGGTTCTACCCGCTGCCCGGAACGCTACGCAGGGCAAAAGCGGTTCTCGTCCTCCGTGCTTGCTTTTTCTCAGAAAGAGCCGTGGTGTGCGTTTTCGCCGGAAAACGCGTTTTCGGCCGAAAACGTGTACGTTTGCACTTCCCCGCCACAGGGAAGCTGCTAGCCGGGAATTCTCTGCCTGGTTCTACCCGCTGCCCGGAACGCTACGCAGGGCAAAAGCGGTTCTCGTCCTCCGTGCTTGCTTTTTCTCAGAAAGAGCCGTGGTGTGCGTTTTCGCCGGAAAACGCGTTTTCGGCCGAAAACGTGTACGTTTGCACTTCCCCGCCACAGGGAAGCTGCTAGCCGGGAATTCTCTGCCTGGTTCTACCCGCTGCCCGGAACGCTACGCAGGGCAAAAGCGGTTCTCGTCCTCCGTGCTTGCTTTTTCTCAGAAAGAGCCGTGGTGTGCGTTTTCGCCGGAAAACGCGTTTTCGGCCGAAAACGTGTACGTTTGCACTTCCCCGCCACAGGGAAGCTGCTAGCCGGGAATTCTCTGCCTGGTTCTACCCGCTGCCCGGAACGCTACGCAGGGCAAAAGCGGTTCTCGTCCTCCGTGCTTGCTTTTTCTCAGAAAGAGCCGTGGTGTGCGTTTTCGCCGGAAAACGCGTTTTCGGCCGAAAACGTGTACGTTTGCACTTCCCCGCCACAGGGAAGCTGCTAGCCGGGAATTCTCTGCCTGGTTCTACCCGCTGCCCGGAACGCTACGCAGGGCAAAAGCGGTTCTCGTCCTCCGTGCTTGCTTTTTCTCAGAAAGAGCCGTGGTGTGCGTTTTCGCCGGAAAACGCGTTTTCGGCCGAAAACGTGTACGTTTGCACTTCCCCGCCACAGGGAAGCTGCTAGCCGGGAATTCTCTGCCTGGTTCTACCCGCTGCCCGGAACGCTACGCAGGGCAAAAGCGGTTCTCGTCCTCCGTGCTTGCTTTTTCTCAGAAAGAGCCGTGGTGTGCGTTTTCGCCGGAAAACGCGTTTTCGGCCGAAAACGTGTACGTTTGCACTTCCCCGCCACAGGGAAGCTGCTAGCCGGGAATTCTCTGCCTGGTTCTACCCGCTGCCCGGAACGCTACGCAGGGCAAAAGCGGTTCTCGTCCTCCGTGCTTGCTTTTTCTCAGAAAGAGCCGTGGTGTGCGTTTTCGCCGGAAAACGCGTTTTCGGCCGAAAACGTGTACGTTTGCACTTCCCCGCCACAGGGAAGCTGCTAGCCGGGAATTCTCTGCCTGGTTCTACCCGCTGCCCGGAACGCTACGCAGGGCAAAAGCGGTTCTCGTCCTCCGTGCTTGCTTTTTCTCAGAAAGAGCCGTGGTGTGCGTTTTCGCCGGAAAACGCGTTTTCGGCCGAAAACGTGTACGTTTGCACTTCCCCGCCACAGGGAAGCTGCTAGCCGGGAATTCTCTGCCTGGTTCTACCCGCTGCCCGGAACGCTACGCAGGGCAAAAGCGGTTCTCGTCCTCCGTGCTTGCTTTTTCTCAGAAAGAGCCGTGGTGTGCGTTTTCGCCGGAAAACGCGTTTTCGGCCGAAAACGTGTACGTTTGCACTTCCCCGCCACAGGGAAGCTGCTAGCCGGGAATTCTCTGCCTGGTTCTACCCGCTGCCCGGAACGCTACGCAGGGCAAAAGCGGTTCTCGTCCTCCGTGCTTGCTTTTTCTCAGAAAGAGCCGTGGTGTGCGTTTTCGCCGGAAAACGCGTTTTCGGCCGAAAACGTGTACGTTTGCACTTCCCCGCCACAGGGAAGCTGCTAGCCGGGAATTCTCTGCCTGGTTCTACCCGCTGCCCGGAACGCTACGCAGGGCAAAAGCGGTTCTCGTCCTCCGTGCTTGCTTTTTCTCAGAAAGAGCCGTGGTGTGCGTTTTCGCCGGAAAACGCGTTTTCGGCCGAAAACGTGTACGTTTGCACTTCCCCGCCACAGGGAAGCTGCTAGCCGGGAATTCTCTGCCTGGTTCTACCCGCTGCCCGGAACGCTACGCAGGGCAAAAGCGGTTCTCGTCCTCCGTGCTTGCTTTTTCTCAGAAAGAGCCGTGGTGTGCGTTTTCGCCGGAAAACGCGTTTTCGGCCGAAAACGTGTACGTTTGCACTTCCCCGCCACAGGGAAGCTGCTAGCCGGGAATTCTCTGCCTGGTTCTACCCGCTGCCCGGAACGCTACGCAGGGCAAAAGCGGTTCTCGTCCTCCGTGCTTGCTTTTTCTCAGAAAGAGCCGTGGTGTGCGTTTTCGCCGGAAAACGCGTTTTCGGCCGAAAACGTGTACGTTTGCACTTCCCCGCCACAGGGAAGCTGCTAGCCGGGAATTCTCTGCCTGGTTCTACCCGCTGCCCGGAACGCTACGCAGGGCAAAAGCGGTTCTCGTCCTCCGTGCTTGCTTTTTCTCAGAAAGAGCCGTGGTGTGCGTTTTCGCCGGAAAACGCGTTTTCGGCCGAAAACGTGTACGTTTGCACTTCCCCGCCACAGGGAAGCTGCTAGCCGGGAATTCTCTGCCTGGTTCTACCCGCTGCCCGGAACGCTACGCAGGGCAAAAGCGGTTCTCGTCCTCCGTGCTTGCTTTTTCTCAGAAAGAGCCGTGGTGTGCGTTTTCGCCGGAAAACGCGTTTTCGGCCGAAAACGTGTACGTTTGCACTTCCCCGCCACAGGGAAGCTGCTAGCCGGGAATTCTCTGCCTGGTTCTACCCGCTGCCCGGAACGCTACGCAGGGCAAAAGCGGTTCTCGTCCTCCGTGCTTGCTTTTTCTCAGAAAGAGCCGTGGTGTGCGTTTTCGCCGGAAAACGCGTTTTCGGCCGAAAACGTGTACGTTTGCACTTCCCCGCCACAGGGAAGCTGCTAGCCGGGAATTCTCTGCCTGGTTCTACCCGCTGCCCGGAACGCTACGCAGGGCAAAAGCGGTTCTCGTCCTCCGTGCTTGCTTTTTCTCAGAAAGAGCCGTGGTGTGCGTTTTCGCCGGAAAACGCGTTTTCGGCCGAAAACGTGTACGTTTGCACTTCCCCGCCACAGGGAAGCTGCTAGCCGGGAATTCTCTGCCTGGTTCTACCCGCTGCCCGGAACGCTACGCAGGGCAAAAGCGGTTCTCGTCCTCCGTGCTTGCTTTTTCTCAGAAAGAGCCGTGGTGTGCGTTTTCGCCGGAAAACGCGTTTTCGGCCGAAAACGTGTACGTTTGCACTTCCCCGCCACAGGGAAGCTGCTAGCCGGGAATTCTCTGCCTGGTTCTACCCGCTGCCCGGAACGCTACGCAGGGCAAAAGCGGTTCTCGTCCTCCGTGCTTGCTTTTTCTCAGAAAGAGCCGTGGTGTGCGTTTTCGCCGGAAAACGCGTTTTCGGCCGAAAACGTGTACGTTTGCACTTCCCCGCCACAGGGAAGCTGCTAGCCGGGAATTCTCTGCCTGGTTCTACCCGCTGCCCGGAACGCTACGCAGGGCAAAAGCGGTTCTCGTCCTCCGTGCTTGCTTTTTCTCAGAAAGAGCCGTGGTGTGCGTTTTCGCCGGAAAACGCGTTTTCGGCCGAAAACGTGTACGTTTGCACTTCCCCGCCACAGGGAAGCTGCTAGCCGGGAATTCTCTGCCTGGTTCTACCCGCTGCCCGGAACGCTACGCAGGGCAAAAGCGGTTCTCGTCCTCCGTGCTTGCTTTTTCTCAGAAAGAGCCGTGGTGTGCGTTTTCGCCGGAAAACGCGTTTTCGGCCGAAAACGTGTACGTTTGCACTTCCCCGCCACAGGGAAGCTGCTAGCCGGGAATTCTCTGCCTGGTTCTACCCGCTGCCCGGAACGCTACGCAGGGCAAAAGCGGTTCTCGTCCTCCGTGCTTGCTTTTTCTCAGAAAGAGCCGTGGTGTGCGTTTTCGCCGGAAAACGCGTTTTCGGCCGAAAACGTGTACGTTTGCACTTCCCCGCCACAGGGAAGCTGCTAGCCGGGAATTCTCTGCCTGGTTCTACCCGCTGCCCGGAACGCTACGCAGGGCAAAAGCGGTTCTCGTCCTCCGTGCTTGCTTTTTCTCAGAAAGAGCCGTGGTGTGCGTTTTCGCCGGAAAACGCGTTTTCGGCCGAAAACGTGTACGTTTGCACTTCCCCGCCACAGGGAAGCTGCTAGCCGGGAATTCTCTGCCTGGTTCTACCCGCTGCCCGGAACGCTACGCAGGGCAAAAGCGGTTCTCGTCCTCCGTGCTTGCTTTTTCTCAGAAAGAGCCGTGGTGTGCGTTTTCGCCGGAAAACGCGTTTTCGGCCGAAAACGTGTACGTTTGCACTTCCCCGCCACAGGGAAGCTGCTAGCCGGGAATTCTCTGCCTGGTTCTACCCGCTGCCCGGAACGCTACGCAGGGCAAAAGCGGTTCTCGTCCTCCGTGCTTGCTTTTTCTCAGAAAGAGCCGTGGTGTGCGTTTTCGCCGGAAAACGCGTTTTCGGCCGAAAACGTGTACGTTTGCACTTCCCCGCCACAGGGAAGCTGCTAGCCGGGAATTCTCTGCCTGGTTCTACCCGCTGCCCGGAACGCTACGCAGGGCAAAAGCGGTTCTCGTCCTCCGTGCTTGCTTTTTCTCAGAAAGAGCCGTGGTGTGCGTTTTCGCCGGAAAACGCGTTTTCGGCCGAAAACGTGTACGTTTGCACTTCCCCGCCACAGGGAAGCTGCTAGCCGGGAATTCTCTGCCTGGTTCTACCCGCTGCCCGGAACGCTACGCAGGGCAAAAGCGGTTCTCGTCCTCCGTGCTTGCTTTTTCTCAGAAAGAGCCGTGGTGTGCGTTTTCGCCGGAAAACGCGTTTTCGGCCGAAAACGTGTACGTTTGCACTTCCCCGCCACAGGGAAGCTGCTAGCCGGGAATTCTCTGCCTGGTTCTACCCGCTGCCCGGAACGCTACGCAGGGCAAAAGCGGTTCTCGTCCTCCGTGCTTGCTTTTTCTCAGAAAGAGCCGTGGTGTGCGTTTTCGCCGGAAAACGCGTTTTCGGCCGAAAACGTGTACGTTTGCACTTCCCCGCCACAGGGAAGCTGCTAGCCGGGAATTCTCTGCCTGGTTCTACCCGCTGCCCGGAACGCTACGCAGGGCAAAAGCGGTTCTCGTCCTCCGTGCTTGCTTTTTCTCAGAAAGAGCCGTGGTGTGCGTTTTCGCCGGAAAACGCGTTTTCGGCCGAAAACGTGTACGTTTGCACTTCCCCGCCACAGGGAAGCTGCTAGCCGGGAATTCTCTGCCTGGTTCTACCCGCTGCCCGGAACGCTACGCAGGGCAAAAGCGGTTCTCGTCCTCCGTGCTTGCTTTTTCTCAGAAAGAGCCGTGGTGTGCGTTTTCGCCGGAAAACGCGTTTTCGGCCGAAAACGTGTACGTTTGCACTTCCCCGCCACAGGGAAGCTGCTAGCCGGGAATTCTCTGCCTGGTTCTACCCGCTGCCCGGAACGCTACGCAGGGCAAAAGCGGTTCTCGTCCTCCGTGCTTGCTTTTTCTCAGAAAGAGCCGTGGTGTGCGTTTTCGCCGGAAAACGCGTTTTCGGCCGAAAACGTGTACGTTTGCACTTCCCCGCCACAGGGAAGCTGCTAGCCGGGAATTCTCTGCCTGGTTCTACCCGCTGCCCGGAACGCTACGCAGGGCAAAAGCGGTTCTCGTCCTCCGTGCTTGCTTTTTCTCAGAAAGAGCCGTGGTGTGCGTTTTCGCCGGAAAACGCGTTTTCGGCCGAAAACGTGTACGTTTGCACTTCCCCGCCACAGGGAAGCTGCTAGCCGGGAATTCTCTGCCTGGTTCTACCCGCTGCCCGGAACGCTACGCAGGGCAAAAGCGGTTCTCGTCCTCCGTGCTTGCTTTTTCTCAGAAAGAGCCGTGGTGTGCGTTTTCGCCGGAAAACGCGTTTTCGGCCGAAAACGTGTACGTTTGCACTTCCCCGCCACAGGGAAGCTGCTAGCCGGGAATTCTCTGCCTGGTTCTACCCGCTGCCCGGAACGCTACGCAGGGCAAAAGCGGTTCTCGTCCTCCGTGCTTGCTTTTTCTCAGAAAGAGCCGTGGTGTGCGTTTTCGCCGGAAAACGCGTTTTCGGCCGAAAACGTGTACGTTTGCACTTCCCCGCCACAGGGAAGCTGCTAGCCGGGAATTCTCTGCCTGGTTCTACCCGCTGCCCGGAACGCTACGCAGGGCAAAAGCGGTTCTCGTCCTCCGTGCTTGCTTTTTCTCAGAAAGAGCCGTGGTGTGCGTTTTCGCCGGAAAACGCGTTTTCGGCCGAAAACGTGTACGTTTGCACTTCCCCGCCACAGGGAAGCTGCTAGCCGGGAATTCTCTGCCTGGTTCTACCCGCTGCCCGGAACGCTACGCAGGGCAAAAGCGGTTCTCGTCCTCCGTGCTTGCTTTTTCTCAGAAAGAGCCGTGGTGTGCGTTTTCGCCGGAAAACGCGTTTTCGGCCGAAAACGTGTACGTTTGCACTTCCCCGCCACAGGGAAGCTGCTAGCCGGGAATTCTCTGCCTGGTTCTACCCGCTGCCCGGAACGCTACGCAGGGCAAAAGCGGTTCTCGTCCTCCGTGCTTGCTTTTTCTCAGAAAGAGCCGTGGTGTGCGTTTTCGCCGGAAAACGCGTTTTCGGCCGAAAACGTGTACGTTTGCACTTCCCCGCCACAGGGAAGCTGCTAGCCGGGAATTCTCTGCCTGGTTCTACCCGCTGCCCGGAACGCTACGCAGGGCAAAAGCGGTTCTCGTCCTCCGTGCTTGCTTTTTCTCAGAAAGAGCCGTGGTGTGCGTTTTCGCCGGAAAACGCGTTTTCGGCCGAAAACGTGTACGTTTGCACTTCCCCGCCACAGGGAAGCTGCTAGCCGGGAATTCTCTGCCTGGTTCTACCCGCTGCCCGGAACGCTACGCAGGGCAAAAGCGGTTCTCGTCCTCCGTGCTTGCTTTTTCTCAGAAAGAGCCGTGGTGTGCGTTTTCGCCGGAAAACGCGTTTTCGGCCGAAAACGTGTACGTTTGCACTTCCCCGCCACAGGGAAGCTGCTAGCCGGGAATTCTCTGCCTGGTTCTACCCGCTGCCCGGAACGCTACGCAGGGCAAAAGCGGTTCTCGTCCTCCGTGCTTGCTTTTTCTCAGAAAGAGCCGTGGTGTGCGTTTTCGCCGGAAAACGCGTTTTCGGCCGAAAACGTGTACGTTTGCACTTCCCCGCCACAGGGAAGCTGCTAGCCGGGAATTCTCTGCCTGGTTCTACCCGCTGCCCGGAACGCTACGCAGGGCAAAAGCGGTTCTCGTCCTCCGTGCTTGCTTTTTCTCAGAAAGAGCCGTGGTGTGCGTTTTCGCCGGAAAACGCGTTTTCGGCCGAAAACGTGTACGTTTGCACTTCCCCGCCACAGGGAAGCTGCTAGCCGGGAATTCTCTGCCTGGTTCTACCCGCTGCCCGGAACGCTACGCAGGGCAAAAGCGGTTCTCGTCCTCCGTGCTTGCTTTTTCTCAGAAAGAGCCGTGGTGTGCGTTTTCGCCGGAAAACGCGTTTTCGGCCGAAAACGTGTACGTTTGCACTTCCCCGCCACAGGGAAGCTGCTAGCCGGGAATTCTCTGCCTGGTTCTACCCGCTGCCCGGAACGCTACGCAGGGCAAAAGCGGTTCTCGTCCTCCGTGCTTGCTTTTTCTCAGAAAGAGCCGTGGTGTGCGTTTTCGCCGGAAAACGCGTTTTCGGCCGAAAACGTGTACGTTTGCACTTCCCCGCCACAGGGAAGCTGCTAGCCGGGAATTCTCTGCCTGGTTCTACCCGCTGCCCGGAACGCTACGCAGGGCAAAAGCGGTTCTCGTCCTCCGTGCTTGCTTTTTCTCAGAAAGAGCCGTGGTGTGCGTTTTCGCCGGAAAACGCGTTTTCGGCCGAAAACGTGTACGTTTGCACTTCCCCGCCACAGGGAAGCTGCTAGCCGGGAATTCTCTGCCTGGTTCTACCCGCTGCCCGGAACGCTACGCAGGGCAAAAGCGGTTCTCGTCCTCCGTGCTTGCTTTTTCTCAGAAAGAGCCGTGGTGTGCGTTTTCGCCGGAAAACGCGTTTTCGGCCGAAAACGTGTACGTTTGCACTTCCCCGCCACAGGGAAGCTGCTAGCCGGGAATTCTCTGCCTGGTTCTACCCGCTGCCCGGAACGCTACGCAGGGCAAAAGCGGTTCTCGTCCTCCGTGCTTGCTTTTTCTCAGAAAGAGCCGTGGTGTGCGTTTTCGCCGGAAAACGCGTTTTCGGCCGAAAACGTGTACGTTTGCACTTCCCCGCCACAGGGAAGCTGCTAGCCGGGAATTCTCTGCCTGGTTCTACCCGCTGCCCGGAACGCTACGCAGGGCAAAAGCGGTTCTCGTCCTCCGTGCTTGCTTTTTCTCAGAAAGAGCCGTGGTGTGCGTTTTCGCCGGAAAACGCGTTTTCGGCCGAAAACGTGTACGTTTGCACTTCCCCGCCACAGGGAAGCTGCTAGCCGGGAATTCTCTGCCTGGTTCTACCCGCTGCCCGGAACGCTACGCAGGGCAAAAGCGGTTCTCGTCCTCCGTGCTTGCTTTTTCTCAGAAAGAGCCGTGGTGTGCGTTTTCGCCGGAAAACGCGTTTTCGGCCGAAAACGTGTACGTTTGCACTTCCCCGCCACAGGGAAGCTGCTAGCCGGGAATTCTCTGCCTGGTTCTACCCGCTGCCCGGAACGCTACGCAGGGCAAAAGCGGTTCTCGTCCTCCGTGCTTGCTTTTTCTCAGAAAGAGCCGTGGTGTGCGTTTTCGCCGGAAAACGCGTTTTCGGCCGAAAACGTGTACGTTTGCACTTCCCCGCCACAGGGAAGCTGCTAGCCGGGAATTCTCTGCCTGGTTCTACCCGCTGCCCGGAACGCTACGCAGGGCAAAAGCGGTTCTCGTCCTCCGTGCTTGCTTTTTCTCAGAAAGAGCCGTGGTGTGCGTTTTCGCCGGAAAACGCGTTTTCGGCCGAAAACGTGTACGTTTGCACTTCCCCGCCACAGGGAAGCTGCTAGCCGGGAATTCTCTGCCTGGTTCTACCCGCTGCCCGGAACGCTACGCAGGGCAAAAGCGGTTCTCGTCCTCCGTGCTTGCTTTTTCTCAGAAAGAGCCGTGGTGTGCGTTTTCGCCGGAAAACGCGTTTTCGGCCGAAAACGTGTACGTTTGCACTTCCCCGCCACAGGGAAGCTGCTAGCCGGGAATTCTCTGCCTGGTTCTACCCGCTGCCCGGAACGCTACGCAGGGCAAAAGCGGTTCTCGTCCTCCGTGCTTGCTTTTTCTCAGAAAGAGCCGTGGTGTGCGTTTTCGCCGGAAAACGCGTTTTCGGCCGAAAACGTGTACGTTTGCACTTCCCCGCCACAGGGAAGCTGCTAGCCGGGAATTCTCTGCCTGGTTCTACCCGCTGCCCGGAACGCTACGCAGGGCAAAAGCGGTTCTCGTCCTCCGTGCTTGCTTTTTCTCAGAAAGAGCCGTGGTGTGCGTTTTCGCCGGAAAACGCGTTTTCGGCCGAAAACGTGTACGTTTGCACTTCCCCGCCACAGGGAAGCTGCTAGCCGGGAATTCTCTGCCTGGTTCTACCCGCTGCCCGGAACGCTACGCAGGGCAAAAGCGGTTCTCGTCCTCCGTGCTTGCTTTTTCTCAGAAAGAGCCGTGGTGTGCGTTTTCGCCGGAAAACGCGTTTTCGGCCGAAAACGTGTACGTTTGCACTTCCCCGCCACAGGGAAGCTGCTAGCCGGGAATTCTCTGCCTGGTTCTACCCGCTGCCCGGAACGCTACGCAGGGCAAAAGCGGTTCTCGTCCTCCGTGCTTGCTTTTTCTCAGAAAGAGCCGTGGTGTGCGTTTTCGCCGGAAAACGCGTTTTCGGCCGAAAACGTGTACGTTTGCACTTCCCCGCCACAGGGAAGCTGCTAGCCGGGAATTCTCTGCCTGGTTCTACCCGCTGCCCGGAACGCTACGCAGGGCAAAAGCGGTTCTCGTCCTCCGTGCTTGCTTTTTCTCAGAAAGAGCCGTGGTGTGCGTTTTCGCCGGAAAACGCGTTTTCGGCCGAAAACGTGTACGTTTGCACTTCCCCGCCACAGGGAAGCTGCTAGCCGGGAATTCTCTGCCTGGTTCTACCCGCTGCCCGGAACGCTACGGAGGGCAAAAGCGGTTCTCGTCCTCCGTGCTTGCTTTTTCTCAGAAAGAGCCGTGGTGTGCGTTTTCGCCGGAAAACGCGTTTTCGGCCGAAAACGTGTACGTTTGCACTTCCCCGCCACAGGGAAGCTGCTAGCCGGGAATTCTCTGCCTGGTTCTACCCGCTGCCCGGAACGCTACGCAGGGCAAAAGCGGTTCTCGTCCTCCGTGCTTGCTTTTTCTCAGAAAGAGCCGTGGTGTGCGTTTTCGCCGGAAAACGCGTTTTCGGCCGAAAACGTGTACGTTTGCACTTCCCCGCCACAGGGAAGCTGCTAGCCGGGAATTCTCTGCCTGGTTCTACCCGCTGCCCGGAACGCTACGCAGGGCAAAAGCGGTTCTCGTCCTCCGTGCTTGCTTTTTCTCAGAAAGAGCCGTGGTGTGCGTTTTCGCCGGAAAACGCGTTTTCGGCCGAAAACGTGTACGTTTGCACTTCCCCGCCACAGGGAAGCTGCTAGCCGGGAATTCTCTGCCTGGTTCTACCCGCTGCCCGGAACGCTACGCAGGGCAAAAGCGGTTCTCGTCCTCCGTGCTTGCTTTTTCTCAGAAAGAGCCGTGGTGTGCGTTTTCGCCGGAAAACGCGTTTTCGGCCGAAAACGTGTACGTTTGCACTTCCCCGCCACAGGGAAGCTGCTAGCCGGGAATTCTCTGCCTGGTTCTACCCGCTGCCCGGAACGCTACGCAGGGCAAAAGCGGTTCTCGTCCTCCGTGCTTGCTTTTTCTCAGAAAGAGCCGTGGTGTGCGTTTTCGCCGGAAAACGCGTTTTCGGCCGAAAACGTGTACGTTTGCACTTCCCCGCCACAGGGAAGCTGCTAGCCGGGAATTCTCTGCCTGGTTCTACCCGCTGCCCGGAACGCTACGCAGGGCAAAAGCGGTTCTCGTCCTCCGTGCTTGCTTTTTCTCAGAAAGAGCCGTGGTGTGCGTTTTCGCCGGAAAACGCGTTTTCGGCCGAAAACGTGTACGTTTGCACTTCCCCGCCACAGGGAAGCTGCTAGCCGGGAATTCTCTGCCTGGTTCTACCCGCTGCCCGGAACGCTACGCAGGGCAAAAGCGGTTCTCGTCCTCCGTGCTTGCTTTTTCTCAGAAAGAGCCGTGGTGTGCGTTTTCGCCGGAAAACGCGTTTTCGGCCGAAAACGTGTACGTTTGCACTTCCCCGCCACAGGGAAGCTGCTAGCCGGGAATTCTCTGCCTGGTTCTACCCGCTGCCCGGAACGCTACGCAGGGCAAAAGCGGTTCTCGTCCTCCGTGCTTGCTTTTTCTCAGAAAGAGCCGTGGTGTGCGTTTTCGCCGGAAAACGCGTTTTCGGCCGAAAACGTGTACGTTTGCACTTCCCCGCCACAGGGAAGCTGCTAGCCGGGAATTCTCTGCCTGGTTCTACCCGCTGCCCGGAACGCTACGCAGGGCAAAAGCGGTTCTCGTCCTCCGTGCTTGCTTTTTCTCAGAAAGAGCCGTGGTGTGCGTTTTCGCCGGAAAACGCGTTTTCGGCCGAAAACGTGTACGTTTGCACTTCCCCGCCACAGGGAAGCTGCTAGCCGGGAATTCTCTGCCTGGTTCTACCCGCTGCCCGGAACGCTACGCAGGGCAAAAGCGGTTCTCGTCCTCCGTGCTTGCTTTTTCTCAGAAAGAGCCGTGGTGTGCGTTTTCGCCGGAAAACGCGTTTTCGGCCGAAAACGTGTACGTTTGCACTTCCCCGCCACAGGGAAGCTGCTAGCCGGGAATTCTCTGCCTGGTTCTACCCGCTGCCCGGAACGCTACGCAGGGCAAAAGCGGTTCTCGTCCTCCGTGCTTGCTTTTTCTCAGAAAGAGCCGTGGTGTGCGTTTTCGCCGGAAAACGCGTTTTCGGCCGAAAACGTGTACGTTTGCACTTCCCCGCCACAGGGAAGCTGCTAGCCGGGAATTCTCTGCCTGGTTCTACCCGCTGCCCGGAACGCTACGCAGGGCAAAAGCGGTTCTCGTCCTCCGTGCTTGCTTTTTCTCAGAAAGAGCCGTGGTGTGCGTTTTCGCCGGAAAACGCGTTTTCGGCCGAAAACGTGTACGTTTGCACTTCCCCGCCACAGGGAAGCTGCTAGCCGGGAATTCTCTGCCTGGTTCTACCCGCTGCCCGGAACGCTACGCAGGGCAAAAGCGGTTCTCGTCCTCCGTGCTTGCTTTTTCTCAGAAAGAGCCGTGGTGTGCGTTTTCGCCGGAAAACGCGTTTTCGGCCGAAAACGTGTACGTTTGCACTTCCCCGCCACAGGGAAGCTGCTAGCCGGGAATTCTCTGCCTGGTTCTACCCGCTGCCCGGAACGCTACGCAGGGCAAAAGCGGTTCTCGTCCTCCGTGCTTGCTTTTTCTCAGAAAGAGCCGTGGTGTGCGTTTTCGCCGGAAAACGCGTTTTCGGCCGAAAACGTGTACGTTTGCACTTCCCCGCCACAGGGAAGCTGCTAGCCGGGAATTCTCTGCCTGGTTCTACCCGCTGCCCGGAACGCTACGCAGGGCAAAAGCGGTTCTCGTCCTCCGTGCTTGCTTTTTCTCAGAAAGAGCCGTGGTGTGCGTTTTCGCCGGAAAACGCGTTTTCGGCCGAAAACGTGTACGTTTGCACTTCCCCGCCACAGGGAAGCTGCTAGCCGGGAATTCTCTGCCTGGTTCTACCCGCTGCCCGGAACGCTACGCAGGGCAAAAGCGGTTCTCGTCCTCCGTGCTTGCTTTTTCTCAGAAAGAGCCGTGGTGTGCGTTTTCGCCGGAAAACGCGTTTTCGGCCGAAAACGTGTACGTTTGCACTTCCCCGCCACAGGGAAGCTGCTAGCCGGGAATTCTCTGCCTGGTTCTACCCGCTGCCCGGAACGCTACGCAGGGCAAAAGCGGTTCTCGTCCTCCGTGCTTGCTTTTTCTCAGAAAGAGCCGTGGTGTGCGTTTTCGCCGGAAAACGCGTTTTCGGCCGAAAACGTGTACGTTTGCACTTCCCCGCCACAGGGAAGCTGCTAGCCGGGAATTCTCTGCCTGGTTCTACCCGCTGCCCGGAACGCTACGCAGGGCAAAAGCGGTTCTCGTCCTCCGTGCTTGCTTTTTCTCAGAAAGAGCCGTGGTGTGCGTTTTCGCCGGAAAACGCGTTTTCGGCCGAAAACGTGTACGTTTGCACTTCCCCGCCACAGGGAAGCTGCTAGCCGGGAATTCTCTGCCTGGTTCTACCCGCTGCCCGGAACGCTACGCAGGGCAAAAGCGGTTCTCGTCCTCCGTGCTTGCTTTTTCTCAGAAAGAGCCGTGGTGTGCGTTTTCGCCGGAAAACGCGTTTTCGGCCGAAAACGTGTACGTTTGCACTTCCCCGCCACAGGGAAGCTGCTAGCCGGGAATTCTCTGCCTGGTTCTACCCGCTGCCCGGAACGCTACGCAGGGCAAAAGCGGTTCTCGTCCTCCGTGCTTGCTTTTTCTCAGAAAGAGCCGTGGTGTGCGTTTTCGCCGGAAAACGCGTTTTCGGCCGAAAACGTGTACGTTTGCACTTCCCCGCCACAGGGAAGCTGCTAGCCGGGAATTCTCTGCCTGGTTCTACCCGCTGCCCGGAACGCTACGCAGGGCAAAAGCGGTTCTCGTCCTCCGTGCTTGCTTTTTCTCAGAAAGAGCCGTGGTGTGCGTTTTCGCCGGAAAACGCGTTTTCGGCCGAAAACGTGTACGTTTGCACTTCCCCGCCACAGGGAAGCTGCTAGCCGGGAATTCTCTGCCTGGTTCTACCCGCTGCCCGGAACGCTACGCAGGGCAAAAGCGGTTCTCGTCCTCCGTGCTTGCTTTTTCTCAGAAAGAGCCGTGGTGTGCGTTTTCGCCGGAAAACGCGTTTTCGGCCGAAAACGTGTACGTTTGCACTTCCCCGCCACAGGGAAGCTGCTAGCCGGGAATTCTCTGCCTGGTTCTACCCGCTGCCCGGAACGCTACGCAGGGCAAAAGCGGTTCTCGTCCTCCGTGCTTGCTTTTTCTCAGAAAGAGCCGTGGTGTGCGATTTCGCCGGAAAACGCGTTTTCGGCCGAAAACGTGTACGTTTGCACTTCCCCGCCACAGGGAAGCTGCTAGCCGGGAATTCTCTGCCTGGTTCTACCCGCTGCCCGGAACGCTACGCAGGGCAAAAGCGGTTCTCGTCCTCCGTGCTTGCTTTTTCTCAGAAAGAGCCGTGGTGTGCGTTTTCGCCGGAAAACGCGTTTTCGGCCGAAAACGTGTACGTTTGCACTTCCCCGCCACAGGGAAGCTGCGAGCCGGGAATTCTCTGCCTGGTTCTACCCGCTGCCCGGAACGCTACGCAGGGCAAAAGCGGTTCTCGTCCTCCGTGCTTGCTTTTTCTCAGAAAGAGCCGTGGTGTGCGTTTTCGCCGGAAAACGCGTTTTCGGCCGAAAACGTGTACGTTTGCACTTCCCCGCCACAGGGAAGCTGCTAGCCGGGAATTCTCTGCCTGGTTCTACCCGCTGCCCGGAACGCTACGCAGGGCAAAAGCGGTTCTCGTCCTCCGTGCTTGCTTTTTCTCAGAAAGAGCCGTGGTGTGCGTTTTCGCCGGAAAACGCGTTTTCGGCCGAAAACGTGTACGTTTGCACTTCCCCGCCACAGGGAAGCTGCTAGCCGGGAATTCTCTGCCTGGTTCTACCCGCTGCCCGGAACGCTACGCAGGGCAAAAGCGGTTCTCGTCCTCCGTGCTTGCTTTTTCTCAGAAAGAGCCGTGGTGTGCGTTTTCGCCGGAAAACGCGTTTTCGGCCGAAAACGTGTACGTTTGCACTTCCCCGCCACAGGGAAGCTGCTAGCCGGGAATTCTCTGCCTGGTTCTACCCGCTGCCCGGAACGCTACGCAGGGCAAAAGCGGTTCTCGTCCTCCGTGCTTGCTTTTTCTCAGAAAGAGCCGTGGTGTGCGTTTTCGCCGGAAAACGCGTTTTCGGCCGAAAACGTGTACGTTTGCACTTCCCCGCCACAGGGAAGCTGCTAGCCGGGAATTCTCTGCCTGGTTCTACCCGCTGCCCGGAACGCTACGCAGGGCAAAAGCGGTTCTCGTCCTCCGTGCTTGCTTTTTCTCAGAAAGAGCCGTGGTGTGCGTTTTCGCCGGAAAACGCGTTTTCGGCCGAAAACGTGTACGTTTGCACTTCCCCGCCACAGGGAAGCTGCTAGCCGGGAATTCTCTGCCTGGTTCTACCCGCTGCCCGGAACGCTACGCAGGGCAAAAGCGGTTCTCGTCCTCCGTGCTTGCTTTTTCTCAGAAAGAGCCGTGGTGTGCGTTTTCGCCGGAAAACGCGTTTTCGGCCGAAAACGTGTACGTTTGCACTTCCCCGCCACAGGGAAGCTGCTAGCCGGGAATTCTCTGCCTGGTTCTACCCGCTGCCCGGAACGCTACGCAGGGCAAAAGCGGTTCTCGTCCTCCGTGCTTGCTTTTTCTCAGAAAGAGCCGTGGTGTGCGTTTTCGCCGGAAAACGCGTTTTCGGCCGAAAACGTGTACGTTTGCACTTCCCCGCCACAGGGAAGCTGCTAGCCGGGAATTCTCTGCCTGGTTCTACCCGCTGCCCGGAACGCTACGCAGGGCAAAAGCGGTTCTCGTCCTCCGTGCTTGCTTTTTCTCAGAAAGAGCCGTGGTGTGCGTTTTCGCCGGAAAACGCGTTTTCGGCCGAAAACGTGTACGTTTGCACTTCCCCGCCACAGGGAAGCTGCTAGCCGGGAATTCTCTGCCTGGTTCTACCCGCTGCCCGGAACGCTACGCAGGGCAAAAGCGGTTCTCGTCCTCCGTGCTTGCTTTTTCTCAGAAAGAGCCGTGGTGTGCGTTTTCGCCGGAAAACGCGTTTTCGGCCGAAAACGTGTACGTTTGCACTTCCCCGCCACAGGGAAGCTGCTAGCCGGGAATTCTCTGCCTGGTTCTACCCGCTGCCCGGAACGCTACGCAGGGCAAAAGCGGTTCTCGTCCTCCGTGCTTGCTTTTTCTCAGAAAGAGCCGTGGTGTGCGTTTTCGCCGGAAAACGCGTTTTCGGCCGAAAACGTGTACGTTTGCACTTCCCCGCCACAGGGAAGCTGCTAGCCGGGAATTCTCTGCCTGGTTCTACCCGCTGCCCGGAACGCTACGCAGGGCAAAAGCGGTTCTCGTCCTCCGTGCTTGCTTTTTCTCAGAAAGAGCCGTGGTGTGCGTTTTCGCCGGAAAACGCGTTTTCGGCCGAAAACGTGTACGTTTGCACTTCCCCGCCACAGGGAAGCTGCTAGCCGGGAATTCTCTGCCTGGTTCTACCCGCTGCCCGGAACGCTACACAGGGCAAAAGCGGTTCTCGTCCTCCGTGCTTGCTTTTTCTCAGAAAGAGCCGTGGTGTGCGATTTCGCCGGAAAACGCGTTTTCGGCCGAAAACGTGTACGTTTGCACTTCCCCGCCACAGGGAAGCTGCTAGCCGGGAATTCTCTGCCTGGTTCTACCCGCTGCCCGGAACGCTACGCAGGGCAAAAGCGGTTCTCGTCCTCCGTGCTTGCTTTTTCTCAGAAAGAGCCGTGGTGTGCGTTTTCGCCGGAAAACGCGTTTTCGGCCGAAAACGTGTACGTTTGCACTTCCCCGCCACAGGGAAGCTGCTAGCCGGGAATTCTCTGCCTGGTTCTACCCGCTGCCCGGAACGCTACGCAGGGCAAAAGCGGTTCTCGTCCTCCGTGCTTGCTTTTTCTCAGAAAGAGCCGTGGTGTGCGTTTTCGCCGGAAAACGCGTTTTCGGCCGAAAACGTGTACGTTTGCACTTCCCCGCCACAGGGAAGCTGCTAGCCGGGAATTCTCTGCCTGGTTCTACCCGCTGCCCGGAACGCTACGCAGGGCAAAAGCGGTTCTCGTCCTCCGTGCTTGCTTTTTCTCAGAAAGAGCCGTGGTGTGCGTTTTCGCCGGAAAACGCGTTTTCGGCCGAAAACGTGTACGTTTGCACTTCCCCGCCACAGGGAAGCTGCTAGCCGGGAATTCTCTGCCTGGTTCTACCCGCTGCCCGGAACGCTACGCAGGGCAAAAGCGGTTCTCGTCCTCCGTGCTTGCTTTTTCTCAGAAAGAGCCGTGGTGTGCGTTTTCGCCGGAAAACGCGTTTTCGGCCGAAAACGTGTACGTTTGCACTTCCCCGCCACAGGGAAGCTGCTAGCCGGGAATTCTCTGCCTGGTTCTACCCGCTGCCCGGAACGCTACGCAGGGCAAAAGCGGTTCTCGTCCTCCATGCTTGCTTTTTCTCAGAAAGAGCCGTGGTGTGCGATTTCGCCGGAAAACGCGTTTTCGGCCGAAAACGTGTACGTTTGCACTTCCCCGCCACAGGGAAGCTGCTAGCCGGGAATTCTCTGCCTGGTTCTACCCGCTGCCCGGAACGCTACGCAGGGCAAAAGCGGTTCTCGTCCTCCGTGCTTGCTTTTTCTCAGAAAGAGCCGTGGTGTGCGTTTTCGCCGGAAAACGCGTTTTCGGCCGAAAACGTGTACGTTTGCACTTCCCCGCCACAGGGAAGCTGCTAGCCGGGAATTCTCTGCCTGGTTCTACCCGCTGCCCGGAACGCTACGCAGGGCAAAAGCGGTTCTCGTCCTCCGTGCTTGCTTTTTCTCAGAAAGAGCCGTGGTGTGCGTTTTCGCCGGAAAACGCGTTTTCGGCCGAAAACGTGTACGTTTGCACTTCCCCGCCACAGGGAAGCTGCTAGCCGGGAATTCTCTGCCTGGTTCTACCCGCTGCCCGGAACGCTACGCAGGGCAAAAGCGGTTCTCGTCCTCCGTGCTTGCTTTTTCTCAGAAAGAGCCGTGGTGTGCGTTTTCGCCGGAAAACGCGTTTTCGGCCGAAAACGTGTACGTTTGCACTTCCCCGCCACAGGGAAGCTGCTAGCCGGGAATTCTCTGCCTGGTTCTACCCGCTGCCCGGAACGCTACGCAGGGCAAAAGCGGTTCTCGTCCTCCGTGCTTGCTTTTTCTCAGAAAGAGCCGTGGTGTGCGTTTTCGCCGGAAAACGCGTTTTCGGCCGAAAACGTGTACGTTTGCACTTCCCCGCCACAGGGAAGCTGCTAGCCGGGAATTCTCTGCCTGGTTCTACCCGCTGCCCGGAACGCTACGCAGGGCAAAAGCGGTTCTCGTCCTCCGTGCTTGCTTTTTCTCAGAAAGAGCCGTGGTGTGCGTTTTCGCCGGAAAACGCGTTTTCGGCCGAAAACGTGTACGTTTGCACTTCCCCGCCACAGGGAAGCTGCTAGCCGGGAATTCTCTGCCTGGTTCTACCCGCTGCCCGGAACGCTACGCAGGGCAAAAGCGGTTCTCGTCCTCCGTGCTTGCTTTTTCTCAGAAAGAGCCGTGGTGTGCGTTTTCGCCGGAAAACGCGTTTTCGGCCGAAAACGTGTACGTTTGCACTTCCCCGCCACAGGGAAGCTGCTAGCCGGGAATTCTCTGCCTGGTTCTACCCGCTGCCCGGAACGCTACGCAGGGCAAAAGCGGTTCTCGTCCTCCGTGCTTGCTTTTTCTCAGAAAGAGCCGTGGTGTGCGTTTTCGCCGGAAAACGCGTTTTCGGCCGAAAACGTGTACGTTTGCACTTCCCCGCCACAGGGAAGCTGCTAGCCGGGAATTCTCTGCCTGGTTCTACCCGCTGCCCGGAACGCTACGCAGGGCAAAAGCGGTTCTCGTCCTCCGTGCTTGCTTTTTCTCAGAAAGAGCCGTGGTGTGCGTTTTCGCCGGAAAACGCGTTTTCGGCCGAAAACGTGTACGTTTGCACTTCCCCGCCACAGGGAAGCTGCTAGCCGGGAATTCTCTGCCTGGTTCTACCCGCTGCCCGGAACGCTACGCAGGGCAAAAGCGGTTCTCGTCCTCCGTGCTTGCTTTTTCTCAGAAAGAGCCGTGGTGTGCGTTTTCGCCGGAAAACGCGTTTTCGGCCGAAAACGTGTACGTTTGCACTTCCCCGCCACAGGGAAGCTGCTAGCCGGGAATTCTCTGCCTGGTTCTACCCGCTGCCCGGAACGCTACGCAGGGCAAAAGCGGTTCTCGTCCTCCGTGCTTGCTTTTTCTCAGAAAGAGCCGTGGTGTGCGTTTTCGCCGGAAAACGCGTTTTCGGCCGAAAACGTGTACGTTTGCACTTCCCCGCCACAGGGAAGCTGCTAGCCGGGAATTCTCTGCCTGGTTCTACCCGCTGCCCGGAACGCTACGCAGGGCAAAAGCGGTTCTCGTCCTCCGTGCTTGCTTTTTCTCAGAAAGAGCCGTGGTGTGCGTTTTCGCCGGAAAACGCGTTTTCGGCCGAAAACGTGTACGTTTGCACTTCCCCGCCACAGGGAAGCTGCTAGCCGGGAATTCTCTGCCTGGTTCTACCCGCTGCCCGGAACGCTACGCAGGGCAAAAGCGGTTCTCGTCCTCCGTGCTTGCTTTTTCTCAGAAAGAGCCGTGGTGTGCGTTTTCGCCGGAAAACGCGTTTTCGGCCGAAAACGTGTACGTTTGCACTTCCCCGCCACAGGGAAGCTGCTAGCCGGGAATTCTCTGCCTGGTTCTACCCGCTGCCCGGAACGCTACGCAGGGCAAAAGCGGTTCTCGTCCTCCGTGCTTGCTTTTTCTCAGAAAGAGCCGTGGTGTGCGTTTTCGCCGGAAAACGCGTTTTCGGCCGAAAACGTGTACGTTTGCACTTCCCCGCCACAGGGAAGCTGCTAGCCGGGAATTCTCTGCCTGGTTCTACCCGCTGCCCGGAACGCTACGCAGGGCAAAAGCGGTTCTCGTCCTCCGTGCTTGCTTTTTCTCAGAAAGAGCCGTGGTGTGCGTTTTCGCCGGAAAACGCGTTTTCGGCCGAAAACGTGTACGTTTGCACTTCCCCGCCACAGGGAAGCTGCTAGCCGGGAATTCTCTGCCTGGTTCTACCCGCTGCCCGGAACGCTACGCAGGGCAAAAGCGGTTCTCGTCCTCCGTGCTTGCTTTTTCTCAGAAAGAGCCGTGGTGCGCGATTTCGCCGGAAAACGCGTTTTCGGCCGAAAACGTGTACGTTTGCACTTCCCCGCCACAGGGAAGCTGCTAGCCGGGAATTCTCTGCCTGGTTCTACCCGCTGCCCGGAACGCTACGCAGGGCAAAAGCGGTTCTCGTCCTCCGTGCTTGCTTTTTCTCAGAAAGAGCCGTGGTGTGCGTTTTCGCCGGAAAACGCGTTTTCGGCCGAAAACGTGTACGTTTGCACTTCCCCGCCACAGGGAAGCTGCTAGCCGGGAATTCTCTGCCTGGTTCTACCCGCTGCCCGGAACGCTACGCAGGGCAAAAGCGGTTCTCGTCCTCCGTGCTTGCTTTTTCTCAGAAAGAGCCGTGGTGTGCGTTTTCGCCGGAAAACGCGTTTTCGGCCGAAAACGTGTACGTTTGCACTTCCCCGCCACAGGGAAGCTGCTAGCCGGGAATTCTCTGCCTGGTTCTACCCGCTGCCCGGAACGCTACGCAGGGCAAAAGCGGTTCTCGTCCTCCGTGCTTGCTTTTTCTCAGAAAGAGCCGTGGTGTGCGTTTTCGCCGGAAAACGCGTTTTCGGCCGAAAACGTGTACGTTTGCACTTCCCCGCCACAGGGAAGCTGCTAGCCGGGAATTCTCTGCCTGGTTCTACCCGCTGCCCGGAACGCTACGCAGGGCAAAAGCGGTTCTCGTCCTCCGTGCTTGCTTTTTCTCAGAAAGAGCCGTGGTGTGCGTTTTCGCCGGAAAACGCGTTTTCGGCCGAAAACGTGTACGTTTGCACTTCCCCGCCACAGGGAAGCTGCTAGCCGGGAATTCTCTGCCTGGTTCTACCCGCTGCCCGGAACGCTACGCAGGGCAAAAGCGGTTCTCGTCCTCCGTGCTTGCTTTTTCTCAGAAAGAGCCGTGGTGTGCGTTTTCGCCGGAAAACGCGTTTTCGGCCGAAAACGTGTACGTTTGCACTTCCCCGCCACAGGGAAGCTGCTAGCCGGGAATTCTCTGCCTGGTTCTACCCGCTGCCCGGAACGCTACGCAGGGCAAAAGCGGTTCTCGTCCTCCGTGCTTGCTTTTTCTCAGAAAGAGCCGTGGTGTGCGTTTTCGCCGGAAAACGCGTTTTCGGCCGAAAACGTGTACGTTTGCACTTCCCCGCCACAGGGAAGCTGCTAGCCGGGAATTCTCTGCCTGGTTCTACCCGCTGCCCGGAACGCTACGCAGGGCAAAAGCGGTTCTCGTCCTCCGTGCTTGCTTTTTCTCAGAAAGAGCCGTGGTGTGCGTTTTCGCCGGAAAACGCGTTTTCGGCCGAAAACGTGTACGTTTGCACTTCCCCGCCACAGGGAAGCTGCTAGCCGGGAATTCTCTGCCTGGTTCTACCCGCTGCCCGGAACGCTACGCAGGGCAAAAGCGGTTCTCGTCCTCCGTGCTTGCTTTTTCTCAGAAAGAGCCGTGGTGTGCGTTTTCGCCGGAAAACGCGTTTTCGGCCGAAAACGTGTACGTTTGCACTTCCCCGCCACAGGGAAGCTGCTAGCCGGGAATTCTCTGCCTGGTTCTACCCGCTGCCCGGAACGCTACGCAGGGCAAAAGCGGTTCTCGTCCTCCGTGCTTGCTTTTTCTCAGAAAGAGCCGTGGTGTGCGTTTTCGCCGGAAAACGCGTTTTCGGCCGAAAACGTGTACGTTTGCACTTCCCCGCCACAGGGAAGCTGCTAGCCGGGAATTCTCTGCCTGGTTCTACCCGCTGCCCGGAACGCTACGCAGGGCAAAAGCGGTTCTCGTCCTCCGTGCTTGCTTTTTCTCAGAAAGAGCCGTGGTGTGCGTTTTCGCCGGAAAACGCGTTTTCGGCCGAAAACGTGTACGTTTGCACTTCCCCGCCACAGGGAAGCTGCTAGCCGGGAATTCTCTGCCTGGTTCTACCCGCTGCCCGGAACGCTACGCAGGGCAAAAGCGGTTCTCGTCCTCCGTGCTTGCTTTTTCTCAGAAAGAGCCGTGGTGTGCGTTTTCGCCGGAAAACGCGTTTTCGGCCGAAAACGTGTACGTTTGCACTTCCCCGCCACAGGGAAGCTGCTAGCCGGGAATTCTCTGCCTGGTTCTACCCGCTGCCCGGAACGCTACGCAGGGCAAAAGCGGTTCTCGTCCTCCGTGCTTGCTTTTTCTCAGAAAGAGCCGTGGTGTGCGTTTTCGCCGGAAAACGCGTTTTCGGCCGAAAACGTGTACGTTTGCACTTCCCCGCCACAGGGAAGCTGCTAGCCGGGAATTCTCTGCCTGGTTCTACCCGCTGCCCGGAACGCTACGCAGGGCAAAAGCGGTTCTCGTCCTCCGTGCTTGCTTTTTCTCAGAAAGAGCCGTGGTGTGCGTTTTCGCCGGAAAACGCGTTTTCGGCCGAAAACGTGTACGTTTGCACTTCCCCGCCACAGGGAAGCTGCTAGCCGGGAATTCTCTGCCTGGTTCTACCCGCTGCCCGGAACGCTACGCAGGGCAAAAGCGGTTCTCGTCCTCCGTGCTTGCTTTTTCTCAGAAAGAGCCGTGGTGTGCGTTTTCGCCGGAAAACGCGTTTTCGGCCGAAAACGTGTACGTTTGCACTTCCCCGCCACAGGGAAGCTGCTAGCCGGGAATTCTCTGCCTGGTTCTACCCGCTGCCCGGAACGCTACGCAGGGCAAAAGCGGTTCTCGTCCTCCGTGCTTGCTTTTTCTCAGAAAGAGCCGTGGTGTGCGTTTTCGCCGGAAAACGCGTTTTCGGCCGAAAACGTGTACGTTTGCACTTCCCCGCCACAGGGAAGCTGCTAGCCGGGAATTCTCTGCCTGGTTCTACCCGCTGCCCGGAACGCTACGCAGGGCAAAAGCGGTTCTCGTCCTCCGTGCTTGCTTTTTCTCAGAAAGAGCCGTGGTGTGCGTTTTCGCCGGAAAACGCGTTTTCGGCCGAAAACGTGTACGTTTGCACTTCCCCGCCACAGGGAAGCTGCTAGCCGGGAATTCTCTGCCTGGTTCTACCCGCTGCCCGGAACGCTACGCAGGGCAAAAGCGGTTCTCGTCCTCCGTGCTTGCTTTTTCTCAGAAAGAGCCGTGGTGTGCGTTTTCGCCGGAAAACGCGTTTTCGGCCGAAAACGTGTACGTTTGCACTTCCCCGCCACAGGGAAGCTGCTAGCCGGGAATTCTCTGCCTGGTTCTACCCGCTGCCCGGAACGCTACGCAGGGCAAAAGCGGTTCTCGTCCTCCGTGCTTGCTTTTTCTCAGAAAGAGCCGTGGTGTGCGTTTTCGCCGGAAAACGCGTTTTCGGCCGAAAACGTGTACGTTTGCACTTCCCCGCCACAGGGAAGCTGCTAGCCGGGAATTCTCTGCCTGGTTCTACCCGCTGCCCGGAACGCTACGCAGGGCAAAAGCGGTTCTCGTCCTCCGTGCTTGCTTTTTCTCAGAAAGAGCCGTGGTGTGCGTTTTCGCCGGAAAACGCGTTTTCGGCCGAAAACGTGTACGTTTGCACTTCCCCGCCACAGGGAAGCTGCTAGCCGGGAATTCTCTGCCTGGTTCTACCCGCTGCCCGGAACGCTACGCAGGGCAAAAGCGGTTCTCGTCCTCCGTGCTTGCTTTTTCTCAGAAAGAGCCGTGGTGTGCGTTTTCGCCGGAAAACGCGTTTTCGGCCGAAAACGTGTACGTTTGCACTTCCCCGCCACAGGGAAGCTGCTAGCCGGGAATTCTCTGCCTGGTTCTACCCGCTGCCCGGAACGCTACGCAGGGCAAAAGCGGTTCTCGTCCTCCGTGCTTGCTTTTTCTCAGAAAGAGCCGTGGTGTGCGTTTTCGCCGGAAAACGCGTTTTCGGCCGAAAACGTGTACGTTTGCACTTCCCCGCCACAGGGAAGCTGCTAGCCGGGAATTCTCTGCCTGGTTCTACCCGCTGCCCGGAACGCTACGCAGGGCAAAAGCGGTTCTCGTCCTCCGTGCTTGCTTTTTCTCAGAAAGAGCCGTGGTGTGCGTTTTCGCCGGAAAACGCGTTTTCGGCCGAAAACGTGTACGTTTGCACTTCCCCGCCACAGGGAAGCTGCTAGCCGGGAATTCTCTGCCTGGTTCTACCCGCTGCCCGGAACGCTACGCAGGGCAAAAGCGGTTCTCGTCCTCCGTGCTTGCTTTTTCTCAGAAAGAGCCGTGGTGTGCGTTTTCGCCGGAAAACGCGTTTTCGGCCGAAAACGTGTACGTTTGCACTTCCCCGCCACAGGGAAGCTGCTAGCCGGGAATTCTCTGCCTGGTTCTACCCGCTGCCCGGAACGCTACGCAGGGCAAAAGCGGTTCTCGTCCTCCGTGCTTGCTTTTTCTCAGAAAGAGCCGTGGTGTGCGTTTTCGCCGGAAAACGCGTTTTCGGCCGAAAACGTGTACGTTTGCACTTCCCCGCCACAGGGAAGCTGCTAGCCGGGAATTCTCTGCCTGGTTCTACCCGCTGCCCGGAACGCTACGCAGGGCAAAAGCGGTTCTCGTCCTCCGTGCTTGCTTTTTCTCAGAAAGAGCCGTGGTGTGCGTTTTCGCCGGAAAACGCGTTTTCGGCCGAAAACGTGTACGTTTGCACTTCCCCGCCACAGGGAAGCTGCTAGCCGGGAATTCTCTGCCTGGTTCTACCCGCTGCCCGGAACGCTACGCAGGGCAAAAGCGGTTCTCGTCCTCCGTGCTTGCTTTTTCTCAGAAAGAGCCGTGGTGTGCGTTTTCGCCGGAAAACGCGTTTTCGGCCGAAAACGTGTACGTTTGCACTTCCCCGCCACAGGGAAGCTGCTAGCCGGGAATTCTCTGCCTGGTTCTACCCGCTGCCCGGAACGCTACGCAGGGCAAAAGCGGTTCTCGTCCTCCGTGCTTGCTTTTTCTCAGAAAGAGCCGTGGTGTGCGTTTTCGCCGGAAAACGCGTTTTCGGCCGAAAACGTGTACGTTTGCACTTCCCCGCCACAGGGAAGCTGCTAGCCGGGAATTCTCTGCCTGGTTCTACCCGCTGCCCGGAACGCTACGCAGGGCAAAAGCGGTTCTCGTCCTCCGTGCTTGCTTTTTCTCAGAAAGAGCCGTGGTGTGCGTTTTCGCCGGAAAACGCGTTTTCGGCCGAAAACGTGTACGTTTGCACTTCCCCGCCACAGGGAAGCTGCTAGCCGGGAATTCTCTGCCTGGTTCTACCCGCTGCCCGGAACGCTACGCAGGGCAAAAGCGGTTCTCGTCCTCCGTGCTTGCTTTTTCTCAGAAAGAGCCGTGGTGTGCGTTTTCGCCGGAAAACGCGTTTTCGGCCGAAAACGTGTACGTTTGCACTTCCCCGCCACAGGGAAGCTGCTAGCCGGGAATTCTCTGCCTGGTTCTACCCGCTGCCCGGAACGCTACGCAGGGCAAAAGCGGTTCTCGTCCTCCGTGCTTGCTTTTTCTCAGAAAGAGCCGTGGTGTGCGTTTTCGCCGGAAAACGCGTTTTCGGCCGAAAACGTGTACGTTTGCACTTCCCCGCCACAGGGAAGCTGCTAGCCGGGAATTCTCTGCCTGGTTCTACCCGCTGCCCGGAACGCTACGCAGGGCAAAAGCGGTTCTCGTCCTCCGTGCTTGCTTTTTCTCAGAAAGAGCCGTGGTGTGCGTTTTCGCCGGAAAACGCGTTTTCGGCCGAAAACGTGTACGTTTGCACTTCCCCGCCACAGGGAAGCTGCTAGCCGGGAATTCTCTGCCTGGTTCTACCCGCTGCCCGGAACGCTACGCAGGGCAAAAGCGGTTCTCGTCCTCCGTGCTTGCTTTTTCTCAGAAAGAGCCGTGGTGTGCGTTTTCGCCGGAAAACGCGTTTTCGGCCGAAAACGTGTACGTTTGCACTTCCCCGCCACAGGGAAGCTGCTAGCCGGGAATTCTCTGCCTGGTTCTACCCGCTGCCCGGAACGCTACGCAGGGCAAAAGCGGTTCTCGTCCTCCGTGCTTGCTTTTTCTCAGAAAGAGCCGTGGTGTGCGTTTTCGCCGGAAAACGCGTTTTCGGCCGAAAACGTGTACGTTTGCACTTCCCCGCCACAGGGAAGCTGCTAGCCGGGAATTCTCTGCCTGGTTCTACCCGCTGCCCGGAACGCTACGCAGGGCAAAAGCGGTTCTCGTCCTCCGTGCTTGCTTTTTCTCAGAAAGAGCCGTGGTGTGCGTTTTCGCCGGAAAACGCGTTTTCGGCCGAAAACGTGTACGTTTGCACTTCCCCGCCACAGGGAAGCTGCTAGCCGGGAATTCTCTGCCTGGTTCTACCCGCTGCCCGGAACGCTACGCAGGGCAAAAGCGGTTCTCGTCCTCCGTGCTTGCTTTTTCTCAGAAAGAGCCGTGGTGTGCGTTTTCGCCGGAAAACGCGTTTTCGGCCGAAAACGTGTACGTTTGCACTTCCCCGCCACAGGGAAGCTGCTAGCCGGGAATTCTCTGCCTGGTTCTACCCGCTGCCCGGAACGCTACGCAGGGCAAAAGCGGTTCTCGTCCTCCGTGCTTGCTTTTTCTCAGAAAGAGCCGTGGTGTGCGTTTTCGCCGGAAAACGCGTTTTCGGCCGAAAACGTGTACGTTTGCACTTCCCCGCCACAGGGAAGCTGCTAGCCGGGAATTCTCTGCCTGGTTCTACCCGCTGCCCGGAACGCTACGCAGGGCAAAAGCGGTTCTCGTCCTCCGTGCTTGCTTTTTCTCAGAAAGAGCCGTGGTGTGCGTTTTCGCCGGAAAACGCGTTTTCGGCCGAAAACGTGTACGTTTGCACTTCCCCGCCACAGGGAAGCTGCTAGCCGGGAATTCTCTGCCTGGTTCTACCCGCTGCCCGGAACGCTACGCAGGGCAAAAGCGGTTCTCGTCCTCCGTGCTTGCTTTTTCTCAGAAAGAGCCGTGGTGTGCGTTTTCGCCGGAAAACGCGTTTTCGGCCGAAAACGTGTACGTTTGCACTTCCCCGCCACAGGGAAGCTGCTAGCCGGGAATTCTCTGCCTGGTTCTACCCGCTGCCCGGAACGCTACGCAGGGCAAAAGCGGTTCTCGTCCTCCGTGCTTGCTTTTTCTCAGAAAGAGCCGTGGTGTGCGTTTTCGCCGGAAAACGCGTTTTCGGCCGAAAACGTGTACGTTTGCACTTCCCCGCCACAGGGAAGCTGCTAGCCGGGAATTCTCTGCCTGGTTCTACCCGCTGCCCGGAACGCTACGCAGGGCAAAAGCGGTTCTCGTCCTCCGTGCTTGCTTTTTCTCAGAAAGAGCCGTGGTGTGCGTTTTCGCCGGAAAACGCGTTTTCGGCCGAAAACGTGTACGTTTGCACTTCCCCGCCACAGGGAAGCTGCTAGCCGGGAATTCTCTGCCTGGTTCTACCCGCTGCCCGGAACGCTACGCAGGGCAAAAGCGGTTCTCGTCCTCCATGCTTGCTTTTTCTCAGAAAGAGCCGTGGTGTGCGATTTCGCCGGAAAACGCGTTTTCGGCCGAAAACGTGTACGTTTGCACTTCCCCGCCACAGGGAAGCTGCTAGCCGGGAATTCTCTGCCTGGTTCTACCCGCTGCCCGGAACGCTACGCAGGGCAAAAGCGGTTCTCGTCCTCCGTGCTTGCTTTTTCTCAGAAAGAGCCGTGGTGTGCGTTTTCGCCGGAAAACGCGTTTTCGGCCGAAAACGTGTACGTTTGCACTTCCCCGCCACAGGGAAGCTGCTAGCCGGGAATTCTCTGCCTGGTTCTACCCGCTGCCCGGAACGCTACGCAGGGCAAAAGCGGTTCTCGTCCTCCGTGCTTGCTTTTTCTCAGAAAGAGCCGTGGTGTGCGTTTTCGCCGGAAAACGCGTTTTCGGCCGAAAACGTGTACGTTTGCACTTCCCCGCCACAGGGAAGCTGCTAGCCGGGAATTCTCTGCCTGGTTCTACCCGCTGCCCGGAACGCTACGCAGGGCAAAAGCGGTTCTCGTCCTCCGTGCTTGCTTTTTCTCAGAAAGAGCCGTGGTGTGCGTTTTCGCCGGAAAACGCGTTTTCGGCCGAAAACGTGTACGTTTGCACTTCCCCGCCACAGGGAAGCTGCTAGCCGGGAATTCTCTGCCTGGTTCTACCCGCTGCCCGGAACGCTACGCAGGGCAAAAGCGGTTCTCGTCCTCCGTGCTTGCTTTTTCTCAGAAAGAGCCGTGGTGTGCGTTTTCGCCGGAAAACGCGTTTTCGGCCGAAAACGTGTACGTTTGCACTTCCCCGCCACAGGGAAGCTGCTAGCCGGGAATTCTCTGCCTGGTTCTACCCGCTGCCCGGAACGCTACGCAGGGCAAAAGCGGTTCTCGTCCTCCGTGCTTGCTTTTTCTCAGAAAGAGCCGTGGTGTGCGTTTTCGCCGGAAAACGCGTTTTCGGCCGAAAACGTGTACGTTTGCACTTCCCCGCCACAGGGAAGCTGCTAGCCGGGAATTCTCTGCCTGGTTCTACCCGCTGCCCGGAACGCTACGCAGGGCAAAAGCGGTTCTCGTCCTCCGTGCTTGCTTTTTCTCAGAAAGAGCCGTGGTGTGCGTTTTCGCCGGAAAACGCGTTTTCGGCCGAAAACGTGTACGTTTGCACTTCCCCGCCACAGGGAAGCTGCTAGCCGGGAATTCTCTGCCTGGTTCTACCCGCTGCCCGGAACGCTACGCAGGGCAAAAGCGGTTCTCGTCCTCCGTGCTTGCTTTTTCTCAGAAAGAGCCGTGGTGTGCGTTTTCGCCGGAAAACGCGTTTTCGGCCGAAAACGTGTACGTTTGCACTTCCCCGCCACAGGGAAGCTGCTAGCCGGGAATTCTCTGCCTGGTTCTACCCGCTGCCCGGAACGCTACGCAGGGCAAAAGCGGTTCTCGTCCTCCGTGCTTGCTTTTTCTCAGAAAGAGCCGTGGTGTGCGTTTTCGCCGGAAAACGCGTTTTCGGCCGAAAACGTGTACGTTTGCACTTCCCCGCCACAGGGAAGCTGCTAGCCGGGAATTCTCTGCCTGGTTCTACCCGCTGCCCGGAACGCTACGCAGGGCAAAAGCGGTTCTCGTCCTCCGTGCTTGCTTTTTCTCAGAAAGAGCCGTGGTGTGCGTTTTCGCCGGAAAACGCGTTTTCGGCCGAAAACGTGTACGTTTGCACTTCCCCGCCACAGGGAAGCTGCTAGCCGGGAATTCTCTGCCTGGTTCTACCCGCTGCCCGGAACGCTACGCAGGGCAAAAGCGGTTCTCGTCCTCCGTGCTTGCTTTTTCTCAGAAAGAGCCGTGGTGTGCGTTTTCGCCGGAAAACGCGTTTTCGGCCGAAAACGTGTACGTTTGCACTTCCCCGCCACAGGGAAGCTGCTAGCCGGGAATTCTCTGCCTGGTTCTACCCGCTGCCCGGAACGCTACGCAGGGCAAAAGCGGTTCTCGTCCTCCGTGCTTGCTTTTTCTCAGAAAGAGCCGTGGTGTGCGTTTTCGCCGGAAAACGCGTTTTCGGCCGAAAACGTGTACGTTTGCACTTCCCCGCCACAGGGAAGCTGCTAGCCGGGAATTCTCTGCCTGGTTCTACCCGCTGCCCGGAACGCTACGCAGGGCAAAAGCGGTTCTCGTCCTCCGTGCTTGCTTTTTCTCAGAAAGAGCCGTGGTGTGCGTTTTCGCCGGAAAACGCGTTTTCGGCCGAAAACGTGTACGTTTGCACTTCCCCGCCACAGGGAAGCTGCTAGCCGGGAATTCTCTGCCTGGTTCTACCCGCTGCCCGGAACGCTACGCAGGGCAAAAGCGGTTCTCGTCCTCCGTGCTTGCTTTTTCTCAGAAAGAGCCGTGGTGTGCGTTTTCGCCGGAAAACGCGTTTTCGGCCGAAAACGTGTACGTTTGCACTTCCCCGCCACAGGGAAGCTGCTAGCCGGGAATTCTCTGCCTGGTTCTACCCGCTGCCCGGAACGCTACGCAGGGCAAAAGCGGTTCTCGTCCTCCGTGCTTGCTTTTTCTCAGAAAGAGCCGTGGTGTGCGTTTTCGCCGGAAAACGCGTTTTCGGCCGAAAACGTGTACGTTTGCACTTCCCCGCCACAGGGAAGCTGCTAGCCGGGAATTCTCTGCCTGGTTCTACCCGCTGCCCGGAACGCTACGCAGGGCAAAAGCGGTTCTCGTCCTCCGTGCTTGCTTTTTCTCAGAAAGAGCCGTGGTGTGCGTTTTCGCCGGAAAACGCGTTTTCGGCCGAAAACGTGTACGTTTGCACTTCCCCGCCACAGGGAAGCTGCTAGCCGGGAATTCTCTGCCTGGTTCTACCCGCTGCCCGGAACGCTACGCAGGGCAAAAGCGGTTCTCGTCCTCCGTGCTTGCTTTTTCTCAGAAAGAGCCGTGGTGTGCGTTTTCGCCGGAAAACGCGTTTTCGGCCGAAAACGTGTACGTTTGCACTTCCCCGCCACAGGGAAGCTGCTAGCCGGGAATTCTCTGCCTGGTTCTACCCGCTGCCCGGAACGCTACGCAGGGCAAAAGCGGTTCTCGTCCTCCGTGCTTGCTTTTTCTCAGAAAGAGCCGTGGTGTGCGTTTTCGCCGGAAAACGCGTTTTCGGCCGAAAACGTGTACGTTTGCACTTCCCCGCCACAGGGAAGCTGCTAGCCGGGAATTCTCTGCCTGGTTCTACCCGCTGCCCGGAACGCTACGCAGGGCAAAAGCGGTTCTCGTCCTCCGTGCTTGCTTTTTCTCAGAAAGAGCCGTGGTGTGCGTTTTCGCCGGAAAACGCGTTTTCGGCCGAAAACGTGTACGTTTGCACTTCCCCGCCACAGGGAAGCTGCTAGCCGGGAATTCTCTGCCTGGTTCTACCCGCTGCCCGGAACGCTACGCAGGGCAAAAGCGGTTCTCGTCCTCCGTGCTTGCTTTTTCTCAGAAAGAGCCGTGGTGTGCGTTTTCGCCGGAAAACGCGTTTTCGGCCGAAAACGTGTACGTTTGCACTTCCCCGCCACAGGGAAGCTGCTAGCCGGGAATTCTCTGCCTGGTTCTACCCGCTGCCCGGAACGCTACGCAGGGCAAAAGCGGTTCTCGTCCTCCGTGCTTGCTTTTTCTCAGAAAGAGCCGTGGTGTGCGTTTTCGCCGGAAAACGCGTTTTCGGCCGAAAACGTGTACGTTTGCACTTCCCCGCCACAGGGAAGCTGCTAGCCGGGAATTCTCTGCCTGGTTCTACCCGCTGCCCGGAACGCTACGCAGGGCAAAAGCGGTTCTCGTCCTCCGTGCTTGCTTTTTCTCAGAAAGAGCCGTGGTGTGCGTTTTCGCCGGAAAACGCGTTTTCGGCCGAAAACGTGTACGTTTGCACTTCCCCGCCACAGGGAAGCTGCTAGCCGGGAATTCTCTGCCTGGTTCTACCCGCTGCCCGGAACGCTACGCAGGGCAAAAGCGGTTCTCGTCCTCCGTGCTTGCTTTTTCTCAGAAAGAGCCGTGGTGTGCGTTTTCGCCGGAAAACGCGTTTTCGGCCGAAAACGTGTACGTTTGCACTTCCCCGCCACAGGGAAGCTGCTAGCCGGGAATTCTCTGCCTGGTTCTACCCGCTGCCCGGAACGCTACGCAGGGCAAAAGCGGTTCTCGTCCTCCGTGCTTGCTTTTTCTCAGAAAGAGCCGTGGTGTGCGTTTTCGCCGGAAAACGCGTTTTCGGCCGAAAACGTGTACGTTTGCACTTCCCCGCCACAGGGAAGCTGCTAGCCGGGAATTCTCTGCCTGGTTCTACCCGCTGCCCGGAACGCTACGCAGGGCAAAAGCGGTTCTCGTCCTCCGTGCTTGCTTTTTCTCAGAAAGAGCCGTGGTGTGCGTTTTCGCCGGAAAACGCGTTTTCGGCCGAAAACGTGTACGTTTGCACTTCCCCGCCACAGGGAAGCTGCTAGCCGGGAATTCTCTGCCTGGTTCTACCCGCTGCCCGGAACGCTACGCAGGGCAAAAGCGGTTCTCGTCCTCCGTGCTTGCTTTTTCTCAGAAAGAGCCGTGGTGTGCGTTTTCGCCGGAAAACGCGTTTTCGGCCGAAAACGTGTACGTTTGCACTTCCCCGCCACAGGGAAGCTGCTAGCCGGGAATTCTCTGCCTGGTTCTACCCGCTGCCCGGAACGCTACGCAGGGCAAAAGCGGTTCTCGTCCTCCGTGCTTGCTTTTTCTCAGAAAGAGCCGTGGTGTGCGTTTTCGCCGGAAAACGCGTTTTCGGCCGAAAACGTGTACGTTTGCACTTCCCCGCCACAGGGAAGCTGCTAGCCGGGAATTCTCTGCCTGGTTCTACCCGCTGCCCGGAACGCTACGCAGGGCAAAAGCGGTTCTCGTCCTCCGTGCTTGCTTTTTCTCAGAAAGAGCCGTGGTGTGCGTTTTCGCCGGAAAACGCGTTTTCGGCCGAAAACGTGTACGTTTGCACTTCCCCGCCACAGGGAAGCTGCTAGCCGGGAATTCTCTGCCTGGTTCTACCCGCTGCCCGGAACGCTACGCAGGGCAAAAGCGGTTCTCGTCCTCCGTGCTTGCTTTTTCTCAGAAAGAGCCGTGGTGTGCGTTTTCGCCGGAAAACGCGTTTTCGGCCGAAAACGTGTACGTTTGCACTTCCCCGCCACAGGGAAGCTGCTAGCCGGGAATTCTCTGCCTGGTTCTACCCGCTGCCCGGAACGCTACGCAGGGCAAAAGCGGTTCTCGTCCTCCGTGCTTGCTTTTTCTCAGAAAGAGCCGTGGTGTGCGTTTTCGCCGGAAAACGCGTTTTCGGCCGAAAACGTGTACGTTTGCACTTCCCCGCCACAGGGAAGCTGCTAGCCGGGAATTCTCTGCCTGGTTCTACCCGCTGCCCGGAACGCTACGCAGGGCAAAAGCGGTTCTCGTCCTCCGTGCTTGCTTTTTCTCAGAAAGAGCCGTGGTGTGCGTTTTCGCCGGAAAACGCGTTTTCGGCCGAAAACGTGTACGTTTGCACTTCCCCGCCACAGGGAAGCTGCTAGCCGGGAATTCTCTGCCTGGTTCTACCCGCTGCCCGGAACGCTACGCAGGGCAAAAGCGGTTCTCGTCCTCCGTGCTTGCTTTTTCTCAGAAAGAGCCGTGGTGTGCGTTTTCGCCGGAAAACGCGTTTTCGGCCGAAAACGTGTACGTTTGCACTTCCCCGCCACAGGGAAGCTGCTAGCCGGGAATTCTCTGCCTGGTTCTACCCGCTGCCCGGAACGCTACGCAGGGCAAAAGCGGTTCTCGTCCTCCGTGCTTGCTTTTTCCAGAAAGAGCCGTGGTGTGCGTTTTCGCCGGAAAACGCGTTTTCGGCCGAAAACGTGTACGTTTGCACTTCCCCGCCACAGGGAAGCTGCTAGCCGGGAATTCTCTGCCTGGTTCTACCCGCTGCCCGGAACGCTACGCAGGGCAAAAGCGGTTCTCGTCCTCCGTGCTTGCTTTTTCTCAGAAAGAGCCGTGGTGTGCGTTTTCGCCGGAAAACGCGTTTTCGGCCGAAAACGTGTACGTTTGCACTTCCCCGCCACAGGGAAGCTGCTAGCCGGGAATTCTCTGCCTGGTTCTACCCGCTGCCCGGAACGCTACGCAGGGCAAAAGCGGTTCTCGTCCTCCGTGCTTGCTTTTTCTCAGAAAGAGCCGTGGTGTGCGTTTTCGCCGGAAAACGCGTTTTCGGCCGAAAACGTGTACGTTTGCACTTCCCCGCCACAGGGAAGCTGCTAGCCGGGAATTCTCTGCCTGGTTCTACCCGCTGCCCGGAACGCTACGCAGGGCAAAAGCGGTTCTCGTCCTCCGTGCTTGCTTTTTCTCAGAAAGAGCCGTGGTGTGCGTTTTCGCCGGAAAACGCGTTTTCGGCCGAAAACGTGTACGTTTGCACTTCCCCGCCACAGGGAAGCTGCTAGCCGGGAATTCTCTGCCTGGTTCTACCCGCTGCCCGGAACGCTACGCAGGGCAAAAGCGGTTCTCGTCCTCCGTGCTTGCTTTTTCTCAGAAAGAGCCGTGGTGTGCGTTTTCGCCGGAAAACGCGTTTTCGGCCGAAAACGTGTACGTTTGCACTTCCCCGCCACAGGGAAGCTGCTAGCCGGGAATTCTCTGCCTGGTTCTACCCGCTGCCCGGAACGCTACGCAGGGCAAAAGCGGTTCTCGTCCTCCGTGCTTGCTTTTTCTCAGAAAGAGCCGTGGTGTGCGTTTTCGCCGGAAAACGCGTTTTCGGCCGAAAACGTGTACGTTTGCACTTCCCCGCCACAGGGAAGCTGCTAGCCGGGAATTCTCTGCCTGGTTCTACCCGCTGCCCGGAACGCTACGCAGGGCAAAAGCGGTTCTCGTCCTCCGTGCTTGCTTTTTCTCAGAAAGAGCCGTGGTGTGCGTTTTCGCCGGAAAACGCGTTTTCGGCCGAAAACGTGTACGTTTGCACTTCCCCGCCACAGGGAAGCTGCTAGCCGGGAATTCTCTGCCTGGTTCTACCCGCTGCCCGGAACGCTACGCAGGGCAAAAGCGGTTCTCGTCCTCCGTGCTTGCTTTTTCTCAGAAAGAGCCGTGGTGTGCGTTTTCGCCGGAAAACGCGTTTTCGGCCGAAAACGTGTACGTTTGCACTTCCCCGCCACAGGGAAGCTGCTAGCCGGGAATTCTCTGCCTGGTTCTACCCGCTGCCCGGAACGCTACGCAGGGCAAAAGCGGTTTCTCGTCCTCCGTGCTTGCTTTTTCTCAGAAAGAGCCGTGGTGTGCGTTTTCGCCGGAAAACGCGTTTTCGGCCGAAAACGTGTACGTTTGCACTTCCCCGCCACAGGGAAGCTGCTAGCCGGGAATTCTCTGCCTGGTTCTACCCGCTGCCCGGAACGCTACGCAGGGCAAAAGCGGTTCTCGTCCTCCGTGCTTGCTTTTTCTCAGAAAGAGCCGTGGTGTGCGTTTTCGCCGGAAAACGCGTTTTCGGCCGAAAACGTGTACGTTTGCACTTCCCCGCCACAGGGAAGCTGCTAGCCGGGAATTCTCTGCCTGGTTCTACCCGCTGCCCGGAACGCTACGCAGGGCAAAAGCGGTTCTCGTCCTCCGTGCTTGCTTTTTCTCAGAAAGAGCCGTGGTGTGCGTTTTCGCCGGAAAACGCGTTTTCGGCCGAAAACGTGTACGTTTGCACTTCCCCGCCACAGGGAAGCTGCTAGCCGGGAATTCTCTGCCTGGTTCTACCCGCTGCCCGGAACGCTACGCAGGGCAAAAGCGGTTCTCGTCCTCCGTGCTTGCTTTTTCTCAGAAAGAGCCGTGGTGTGCGTTTTCGCCGGAAAACGCGTTTTCGGCCGAAAACGTGTACGTTTGCACTTCCCCGCCACAGGGAAGCTGCTAGCCGGGAATTCTCTGCCTGGTTCTACCCGCTGCCCGGAACGCTACGCAGGGCAAAAGCGGTTCTCGTCCTCCGTGCTTGCTTTTTCTCAGAAAGAGCCGTGGTGTGCGTTTTCGCCGGAAAACGCGTTTTCGGCCGAAAACGTGTACGTTTGCACTTCCCCGCCACAGGGAAGCTGCTAGTCGGGAATTCTCTGCCTGGTTCTACCCGCTGCCCGGAACGCTACGCAGGGCAAAAGCGGTTCTCGTCCTCCGTGCTTGCTTTTTCTCAGAAAGAGCCGTGGTGTGCGTTTTCGCCGGAAAACGCGTTTTCGGCCGAAAACGTGTACGTTTGCACTTCCCCGCCACAGGGAAGCTGCTAGCCGGGAATTCTCTGCCTGGTTCTACCCGCTGCCCGGAACGCTACGCAGGGCAAAAGCGGTTCTCGTCCTCCGTGCTTGCTTTTTCTCAGAAAGAGCCGTGGTGTGCGTTTTCGCCGGAAAACGCGTTTTCGGCCGAAAACGTGTACGTTTGCACTTCCCCGCCACAGGGAAGCTGCTAGCCGGGAATTCTCTGCCTGGTTCTACCCGCTGCCCGGAACGCTACGCAGGGCAAAAGCGGTTCTCGTCCTCCGTGCTTGCTTTTTCTCAGAAAGAGCCGTGGTGTGCGTTTTCGCCGGAAAACGCGTTTTCGGCCGAAAACGTGTACGTTTGCACTTCCCCGCCACAGGGAAGCTGCTAGTCGGGAATTCTCTGCCTGCTTCTACCCGCTGCCCGGAACGCTACGCAGGGCAAAAGCGGTTCTCGTCCTCCGTGCTTGCTTTTTCTCAGAAAGAGCCGTGGTGTGCGTTTTCGCCGGAAAACGCGTTTTCGGCCGAAAACGTGTACGTTTGCACTTCCCCGCCACAGGGAAGCTGCTAGCCGGGAATTCTCTGCCTGGTTCTACCCGCTGCCCGGAACGCTACGCAGGGCAAAAGCGGTTCTCGTCCTCCGTGCTTGCTTTTTCTCAGAAAGAGCCGTGGTGTGCGTTTTCGCCGGAAAACGCGTTTTCGGCCGAAAACGTGTACGTTTGCACTTCCCCGCCACAGGGAAGCTGCTAGCCGGGAATTCTCTGCCTGGTTCTACCCGCTGCCCGGAACGCTACGCAGGGCAAAAGCGGTTCTCGTCCTCCGTGCTTGCTTTTTCTCAGAAAGAGCCGTGGTGTGCGTTTTCGCCGGAAAACGCGTTTTCGGCCGAAAACGTGTACGTTTGCACTTCCCCGCCACAGGGAAGCTGCTAGCCGGGAATTCTCTGCCTGGTTCTACCCGCTGCCCGGAACGCTACGCAGGGCAAAAGCGGTTCTCGTCCTCCGTGCTTGCTTTTTCTCAGAAAGAGCCGTGGTGTGCGTTTTCGCCGGAAAACGCGTTTTCGGCCGAAAACGTGTACGTTTGCACTTCCCCGCCACAGGGAAGCTGCTAGCCGGGAATTCTCTGCCTGGTTCTACCCGCTGCCCGGAACGCTACGCAGGGCAAAAGCGGTTCTCGTCCTCCGTGCTTGCTTTTTCTCAGAAAGAGCCGTGGTGTGCGTTTTCGCCGGAAAACGCGTTTTCGGCCGAAAACGTGTACGTTTGCACTTCCCCGCCACAGGGAAGCTGCTAGCCGGGAATTCTCTGCCTGGTTCTACCCGCTGCCCGGAACGCTACGCAGGGCAAAAGCGGTTCTCGTCCTCCGTGCTTGCTTTTTCTCAGAAAGAGCCGTGGTGTGCGTTTTCGCCGGAAAACGCGTTTTCGGCCGAAAACGTGTACGTTTGCACTTCCCCGCCACAGGGAAGCTGCTAGCCGGGAATTCTCTGCCTGGTTCTACCCGCTGCCCGGAACGCTACGCAGGGCAAAAGCGGTTCTCGTCCTCCGTGCTTGCTTTTTCTCAGAAAGAGCCGTGGTGTGCGTTTTCGCCGGAAAACGCGTTTTCGGCCGAAAACGTGTACGTTTGCACTTCCCCGCCACAGGGAAGCTGCTAGCCGGGAATTCTCTGCCTGGTTCTACCCGCTGCCCGGAACGCTACGCAGGGCAAAAGCGGTTCTCGTCCTCCGTGCTTGCTTTTTCTCAGAAAGAGCCGTGGTGTGCGTTTTCGCCGGAAAACGCGTTTTCGGCCGAAAACGTGTACGTTTGCACTTCCCCGCCACAGGGAAGCTGCTAGCCGGGAATTCTCTGCCTGGTTCTACCCGCTGCCCGGAACGCTACGCAGGGCAAAAGCGGTTCTCGTCCTCCGTGCTTGCTTTTTCTCAGAAAGAGCCGTGGTGTGCGTTTTCGCCGGAAAACGCGTTTTCGGCCGAAAACGTGTACGTTTGCACTTCCCCGCCACAGGGAAGCTGCTAGCCGGGAATTCTCTGCCTGGTTCTACCCGCTGCCCGGAACGCTACGCAGGGCAAAAGCGGTTCTCGTCCTCCGTGCTTGCTTTTTCTCAGAAAGAGCCGTGGTGTGCGTTTTCGCCGGAAAACGCGTTTTCGGCCGAAAACGTGTACGTTTGCACTTCCCCGCCACAGGGAAGCTGCTAGCCGGGAATTCTCTGCCTGGTTCTACCCGCTGCCCGGAACGCTACGCAGGGCAAAAGCGGTTCTCGTCCTCCGTGCTTGCTTTTTCTCAGAAAGAGCCGTGGTGTGCGTTTTCGCCGGAAAACGCGTTTTCGGCCGAAAACGTGTACGTTTGCACTTCCCCGCCACAGGGAAGCTGCTAGCCGGGAATTCTCTGCCTGGTTCTACCCGCTGCCCGGAACGCTACGCAGGGCAAAAGCGGTTCTCGTCCTCCGTGCTTGCTTTTTCTCAGAAAGAGCCGTGGTGTGCGTTTTCGCCGGAAAACGCGTTTTCGGCCGAAAACGTGTACGTTTGCACTTCCCCGCCACAGGGAAGCTGCTAGCCGGGAATTCTCTGCCTGGTTCTACCCGCTGCCCGGAACGCTACGCAGGGCAAAAGCGGTTCTCGTCCTCCGTGCTTGCTTTTTCTCAGAAAGAGCCGTGGTGTGCGTTTTCGCCGGAAAACGCGTTTTCGGCCGAAAACGTGTACGTTTGCACTTCCCCGCCACAGGGAAGCTGCTAGCCGGGAATTCTCTGCCTGGTTCTACCCGCTGCCCGGAACGCTACGCAGGGCAAAAGCGGTTCTCGTCCTCCGTGCTTGCTTTTTCTCAGAAAGAGCCGTGGTGTGCGTTTTCGCCGGAAAACGCGTTTTCGGCCGAAAACGTGTACGTTTGCACTTCCCCGCCACAGGGAAGCTGCTAGCCGGGAATTCTCTGCCTGGTTCTACCCGCTGCCCGGAACGCTACGCAGGGCAAAAGCGGTTCTCGTCCTCCGTGCTTGCTTTTTCTCAGAAAGAGCCGTGGTGTGCGTTTTCGCCGGAAAACGCGTTTTCGGCCGAAAACGTGTACGTTTGCACTTCCCCGCCACAGGGAAGCTGCTAGCCGGGAATTCTCTGCCTGGTTCTACCCGCTGCCCGGAACGCTACGCAGGGCAAAAGCGGTTCTCGTCCTCCGTGCTTGCTTTTTCTCAGAAAGAGCCGTGGTGTGCGTTTTCGCCGGAAAACGCGTTTTCGGCCGAAAACGTGTACGTTTGCACTTCCCCGCCACAGGGAAGCTGCTAGCCGGGAATTCTCTGCCTGGTTCTACCCGCTGCCCGGAACGCTACGCAGGGCAAAAGCGGTTCTCGTCCTCCGTGCTTGCTTTTTCTCAGAAAGAGCCGTGGTGTGCGTTTTCGCCGGAAAACGCGTTTTCGGCCGAAAACGTGTACGTTTGCACTTCCCCGCCACAGGGAAGCTGCTAGCCGGGAATTCTCTGCCTGGTTCTACCCGCTGCCCGGAACGCTACGCAGGGCAAAAGCGGTTCTCGTCCTCCGTGCTTGCTTTTTCTCAGAAAGAGCCGTGGTGTGCGTTTTCGCCGGAAAACGCGTTTTCGGCCGAAAACGTGTACGTTTGCACTTCCCCGCCACAGGGAAGCTGCTAGCCGGGAATTCTCTGCCTGGTTCTACCCGCTGCCCGGAACGCTACGCAGGGCAAAAGCGGTTCTCGTCCTCCGTGCTTGCTTTTTCTCAGAAAGAGCCGTGGTGTGCGTTTTCGCCGGAAAACGCGTTTTCGGCCGAAAACGTGTACGTTTGCACTTCCCCGCCACAGGGAAGCTGCTAGCCGGGAATTCTCTGCCTGGTTCTACCCGCTGCCCGGAACGCTACGCAGGGCAAAAGCGGTTCTCGTCCTCCGTGCTTGCTTTTTCTCAGAAAGAGCCGTGGTGTGCGTTTTCGCCGGAAAACGCGTTTTCGGCCGAAAACGTGTACGTTTGCACTTCCCCGCCACAGGGAAGCTGCTAGCCGGGAATTCTCTGCCTGGTTCTACCCGCTGCCCGGAACGCTACGCAGGGCAAAAGCGGTTCTCGTCCTCCGTGCTTGCTTTTTCTCAGAAAGAGCCGTGGTGTGCGTTTTCGCCGGAAAACGCGTTTTCGGCCGAAAACGTGTACGTTTGCACTTCCCCGCCACAGGGAAGCTGCTAGCCGGGAATTCTCTGCCTGGTTCTACCCGCTGCCCGGAACGCTACGCAGGGCAAAAGCGGTTCTCGTCCTCCGTGCTTGCTTTTTCTCAGAAAGAGCCGTGGTGTGCGTTTTCGCCGGAAAACGCGTTTTCGGCCGAAAACGTGTACGTTTGCACTTCCCCGCCACAGGGAAGCTGCTAGCCGGGAATTCTCTGCCTGGTTCTACCCGCTGCCCGGAACGCTACGCAGGGCAAAAGCGGTTCTCGTCCTCCGTGCTTGCTTTTTCTCAGAAAGAGCCGTGGTGTGCGTTTTCGCCGGAAAACGCGTTTTCGGCCGAAAACGTGTACGTTTGCACTTCCCCGCCACAGGGAAGCTGCTAGCCGGGAATTCTCTGCCTGGTTCTACCCGCTGCCCGGAACGCTACGCAGGGCAAAAGCGGTTCTCGTCCTCCGTGCTTGCTTTTTCTCAGAAAGAGCCGTGGTGTGCGTTTTCGCCGGAAAACGCGTTTTCGGCCGAAAACGTGTACGTTTGCACTTCCCCGCCACAGGGAAGCTGCTAGCCGGGAATTCTCTGCCTGGTTCTACCCGCTGCCCGGAACGCTACGCAGGGCAAAAGCGGTTCTCGTCCTCCGTGCTTGCTTTTTCTCAGAAAGAGCCGTGGTGTGCGTTTTCGCCGGAAAACGCGTTTTCGGCCGAAAACGTGTACGTTTGCACTTCCCCGCCACAGGGAAGCTGCTAGCCGGGAATTCTCTGCCTGGTTCTACCCGCTGCCCGGAACGCTACGCAGGGCAAAAGCGGTTCTCGTCCTCCGTGCTTGCTTTTTCTCAGAAAGAGCCGTGGTGTGCGTTTTCGCCGGAAAACGCGTTTTCGGCCGAAAACGTGTACGTTTGCACTTCCCCGCCACAGGGAAGCTGCTAGCCGGGAATTCTCTGCCTGGTTCTACCCGCTGCCCGGAACGCTACGCAGGGCAAAAGCGGTTCTCGTCCTCCGTGCTTGCTTTTTCTCAGAAAGAGCCGTGGTGTGCGTTTTCGCCGGAAAACGCGTTTTCGGCCGAAAACGTGTACGTTTGCACTTCCCCGCCACAGGGAAGCTGCTAGCCGGGAATTCTCTGCCTGGTTCTACCCGCTGCCCGGAACGCTACGCAGGGCAAAAGCGGTTCTCGTCCTCCGTGCTTGCTTTTTCTCAGAAAGAGCCGTGGTGTGCGTTTTCGCCGGAAAACGCGTTTTCGGCCGAAAACGTGTACGTTTGCACTTCCCCGCCACAGGGAAGCTGCTAGCCGGGAATTCTCTGCCTGGTTCTACCCGCTGCCCGGAACGCTACGCAGGGCAAAAGCGGTTCTCGTCCTCCGTGCTTGCTTTTTCTCAGAAAGAGCCGTGGTGTGCGTTTTCGCCGGAAAACGCGTTTTCGGCCGAAAACGTGTACGTTTGCACTTCCCCGCCACAGGGAAGCTGCTAGCCGGGAATTCTCTGCCTGGTTCTACCCGCTGCCCGGAACGCTACGCAGGGCAAAAGCGGTTCTCGTCCTCCGTGCTTGCTTTTTCTCAGAAAGAGCCGTGGTGTGCGTTTTCGCCGGAAAACGCGTTTTCGGCCGAAAACGTGTACGTTTGCACTTCCCCGCCACAGGGAAGCTGCTAGCCGGGAATTCTCTGCCTGGTTCTACCCGCTGCCCGGAACGCTACGCAGGGCAAAAGCGGTTCTCGTCCTCCGTGCTTGCTTTTTCTCAGAAAGAGCCGTGGTGTGCGTTTTCGCCGGAAAACGCGTTTTCGGCCGAAAACGTGTACGTTTGCACTTCCCCGCCACAGGGAAGCTGCTAGCCGGGAATTCTCTGCCTGGTTCTACCCGCTGCCCGGAACGCTACGCAGGGCAAAAGCGGTTCTCGTCCTCCGTGCTTGCTTTTTCTCAGAAAGAGCCGTGGTGTGCGTTTTCGCCGGAAAACGCGTTTTCGGCCGAAAACGTGTACGTTTGCACTTCCCCGCCACAGGGAAGCTGCTAGCCGGGAATTCTCTGCCTGGTTCTACCCGCTGCCCGGAACGCTACGCAGGGCAAAAGCGGTTCTCGTCCTCCGTGCTTGCTTTTTCTCAGAAAGAGCCGTGGTGTGCGTTTTCGCCGGAAAACGCGTTTTCGGCCGAAAACGTGTACGTTTGCACTTCCCCGCCACAGGGAAGCTGCTAGCCGGGAATTCTCTGCCTGGTTCTACCCGCTGCCCGGAACGCTACGCAGGGCAAAAGCGGTTCTCGTCCTCCGTGCTTGCTTTTTCTCAGAAAGAGCCGTGGTGTGCGTTTTCGCCGGAAAACGCGTTTTCGGCCGAAAACGTGTACGTTTGCACTTCCCCGCCACAGGGAAGCTGCTAGCCGGGAATTCTCTGCCTGGTTCTACCCGCTGCCCGGAACGCTACGCAGGGCAAAAGCGGTTCTCGTCCTCCGTGCTTGCTTTTTCTCAGAAAGAGCCGTGGTGTGCGTTTTCGCCGGAAAACGCGTTTTCGGCCGAAAACGTGTACGTTTGCACTTCCCCGCCACAGGGAAGCTGCTAGCCGGGAATTCTCTGCCTGGTTCTACCCGCTGCCCGGAACGCTACGCAGGGCAAAAGCGGTTCTCGTCCTCCGTGCTTGCTTTTTCTCAGAAAGAGCCGTGGTGTGCGTTTTCGCCGGAAAACGCGTTTTCGGCCGAAAACGTGTACGTTTGCACTTCCCCGCCACAGGGAAGCTGCTAGCCGGGAATTCTCTGCCTGGTTCTACCCGCTGCCCGGAACGCTACGCAGGGCAAAAGCGGTTCTCGTCCTCCGTGCTTGCTTTTTCTCAGAAAGAGCCGTGGTGTGCGTTTTCGCCGGAAAACGCGTTTTCGGCCGAAAACGTGTACGTTTGCACTTCCCCGCCACAGGGAAGCTGCTAGCCGGGAATTCTCTGCCTGGTTCTACCCGCTGCCCGGAACGCTACGCAGGGCAAAAGCGGTTCTCGTCCTCCGTGCTTGCTTTTTCTCAGAAAGAGCCGTGGTGTGCGTTTTCGCCGGAAAACGCGTTTTCGGCCGAAAACGTGTACGTTTGCACTTCCCCGCCACAGGGAAGCTGCTAGCCGGGAATTCTCTGCCTGGTTCTACCCGCTGCCCGGAACGCTACGCAGGGCAAAAGCGGTTCTCGTCCTCCGTGCTTGCTTTTTCTCAGAAAGAGCCGTGGTGTGCGTTTTCGCCGGAAAACGCGTTTTCGGCCGAAAACGTGTACGTTTGCACTTCCCCGCCACAGGGAAGCTGCTAGCCGGGAATTCTCTGCCTGGTTCTACCCGCTGCCCGGAACGCTACGCAGGGCAAAAGCGGTTCTCGTCCTCCGTGCTTGCTTTTTCTCAGAAAGAGCCGTGGTGTGCGTTTTCGCCGGAAAACGCGTTTTCGGCCGAAAACGTGTACGTTTGCACTTCCCCGCCACAGGGAAGCTGCTAGCCGGGAATTCTCTGCCTGGTTCTACCCGCTGCCCGGAACGCTACGCAGGGCAAAAGCGGTTCTCGTCCTCCGTGCTTGCTTTTTCTCAGAAAGAGCCGTGGTGTGCGTTTTCGCCGGAAAACGCGTTTTCGGCCGAAAACGTGTACGTTTGCACTTCCCCGCCACAGGGAAGCTGCTAGCCGGGAATTCTCTGCCTGGTTCTACCCGCTGCCCGGAACGCTACGCAGGGCAAAAGCGGTTCTCGTCCTCCGTGCTTGCTTTTTCTCAGAAAGAGCCGTGGTGTGCGTTTTCGCCGGAAAACGCGTTTTCGGCCGAAAACGTGTACGTTTGCACTTCCCCGCCACAGGGAAGCTGCTAGCCGGGAATTCTCTGCCTGGTTCTACCCGCTGCCCGGAACGCTACGCAGGGCAAAAGCGGTTCTCGTCCTCCGTGCTTGCTTTTTCTCAGAAAGAGCCGTGGTGTGCGTTTTCGCCGGAAAACGCGTTTTCGGCCGAAAACGTGTACGTTTGCACTTCCCCGCCACAGGGAAGCTGCTAGCCGGGAATTCTCTGCCTGGTTCTACCCGCTGCCCGGAACGCTACGCAGGGCAAAAGCGGTTCTCGTCCTCCGTGCTTGCTTTTTCTCAGAAAGAGCCGTGGTGTGCGTTTTCGCCGGAAAACGCGTTTTCGGCCGAAAACGTGTACGTTTGCACTTCCCCGCCACAGGGAAGCTGCTAGCCGGGAATTCTCTGCCTGGTTCTACCCGCTGCCCGGAACGCTACGCAGGGCAAAAGCGGTTCTCGTCCTCCGTGCTTGCTTTTTCTCAGAAAGAGCCGTGGTGTGCGTTTTCGCCGGAAAACGCGTTTTCGGCCGAAAACGTGTACGTTTGCACTTCCCCGCCACAGGGAAGCTGCTAGCCGGGAATTCTCTGCCTGGTTCTACCCGCTGCCCGGAACGCTACGCAGGGCAAAAGCGGTTCTCGTCCTCCGTGCTTGCTTTTTCTCAGAAAGAGCCGTGGTGTGCGTTTTCGCCGGAAAACGCGTTTTCGGCCGAAAACGTGTACGTTTGCACTTCCCCGCCACAGGGAAGCTGCTAGCCGGGAATTCTCTGCCTGGTTCTACCCGCTGCCCGGAACGCTACGCAGGGCAAAAGCGGTTCTCGTCCTCCGTGCTTGCTTTTTCTCAGAAAGAGCCGTGGTGTGCGTTTTCGCCGGAAAACGCGTTTTCGGCCGAAAACGTGTACGTTTGCACTTCCCCGCCACAGGGAAGCTGCTAGCCGGGAATTCTCTGCCTGGTTCTACCCGCTGCCCGGAACGCTACGCAGGGCAAAAGCGGTTCTCGTCCTCCGTGCTTGCTTTTTCTCAGAAAGAGCCGTGGTGTGCGTTTTCGCCGGAAAACGCGTTTTCGGCCGAAAACGTGTACGTTTGCACTTCCCCGCCACAGGGAAGCTGCTAGCCGGGAATTCTCTGCCTGGTTCTACCCGCTGCCCGGAACGCTACGCAGGGCAAAAGCGGTTCTCGTCCTCCGTGCTTGCTTTTTCTCAGAAAGAGCCGTGGTGTGCGTTTTCGCCGGAAAACGCGTTTTCGGCCGAAAACGTGTACGTTTGCACTTCCCCGCCACAGGGAAGCTGCTAGCCGGGAATTCTCTGCCTGGTTCTACCCGCTGCCCGGAACGCTACGCAGGGCAAAAGCGGTTCTCGTCCTCCGTGCTTGCTTTTTCTCAGAAAGAGCCGTGGTGTGCGTTTTCGCCGGAAAACGCGTTTTCGGCCGAAAACGTGTACGTTTGCACTTCCCCGCCACAGGGAAGCTGCTAGCCGGGAATTCTCTGCCTGGTTCTACCCGCTGCCCGGAACGCTACGCAGGGCAAAAGCGGTTCTCGTCCTCCGTGCTTGCTTTTTCTCAGAAAGAGCCGTGGTGTGCGTTTTCGCCGGAAAACGCGTTTTCGGCCGAAAACGTGTACGTTTGCACTTCCCCGCCACAGGGAAGCTGCTAGCCGGGAATTCTCTGCCTGGTTCTACCCGCTGCCCGGAACGCTACGCAGGGCAAAAGCGGTTCTCGTCCTCCGTGCTTGCTTTTTCTCAGAAAGAGCCGTGGTGTGCGTTTTCGCCGGAAAACGCGTTTTCGGCCGAAAACGTGTACGTTTGCACTTCCCCGCCACAGGGAAGCTGCTAGCCGGGAATTCTCTGCCTGGTTCTACCCGCTGCCCGGAACGCTACGCAGGGCAAAAGCGGTTCTCGTCCTCCGTGCTTGCTTTTTCTCAGAAAGAGCCGTGGTGTGCGTTTTCGCCGGAAAACGCGTTTTCGGCCGAAAACGTGTACGTTTGCACTTCCCCGCCACAGGGAAGCTGCTAGCCGGGAATTCTCTGCCTGGTTCTACCCGCTGCCCGGAACGCTACGCAGGGCAAAAGCGGTTCTCGTCCTCCGTGCTTGCTTTTTCTCAGAAAGAGCCGTGGTGTGCGTTTTCGCCGGAAAACGCGTTTTCGGCCGAAAACGTGTACGTTTGCACTTCCCCGCCACAGGGAAGCTGCTAGCCGGGAATTCTCTGCCTGGTTCTACCCGCTGCCCGGAACGCTACGCAGGGCAAAAGCGGTTCTCGTCCTCCGTGCTTGCTTTTTCTCAGAAAGAGCCGTGGTGTGCGTTTTCGCCGGAAAACGCGTTTTCGGCCGAAAACGTGTACGTTTGCACTTCCCCGCCACAGGGAAGCTGCTAGCCGGGAATTCTCTGCCTGGTTCTACCCGCTGCCCGGAACGCTACGCAGGGCAAAAGCGGTTCTCGTCCTCCGTGCTTGCTTTTTCTCAGAAAGAGCCGTGGTGTGCGTTTTCGCCGGAAAACGCGTTTTCGGCCGAAAACGTGTACGTTTGCACTTCCCCGCCACAGGGAAGCTGCTAGCCGGGAATTCTCTGCCTGGTTCTACCCGCTGCCCGGAACGCTACGCAGGGCAAAAGCGGTTCTCGTCCTCCGTGCTTGCTTTTTCTCAGAAAGAGCCGTGGTGTGCGTTTTCGCCGGAAAACGCGTTTTCGGCCGAAAACGTGTACGTTTGCACTTCCCCGCCACAGGGAAGCTGCTAGCCGGGAATTCTCTGCCTGGTTCTACCCGCTGCCCGGAACGCTACGCAGGGCAAAAGCGGTTCTCGTCCTCCGTGCTTGCTTTTTCTCAGAAAGAGCCGTGGTGTGCGTTTTCGCCGGAAAACGCGTTTTCGGCCGAAAACGTGTACGTTTGCACTTCCCCGCCACAGGGAAGCTGCTAGCCGGGAATTCTCTGCCTGGTTCTACCCGCTGCCCGGAACGCTACGCAGGGCAAAAGCGGTTCTCGTCCTCCGTGCTTGCTTTTTCTCAGAAAGAGCCGTGGTGTGCGTTTTCGCCGGAAAACGCGTTTTCGGCCGAAAACGTGTACGTTTGCACTTCCCCGCCACAGGGAAGCTGCTAGCCGGGAATTCTCTGCCTGGTTCTACCCGCTGCCCGGAACGCTACGCAGGGCAAAAGCGGTTCTCGTCCTCCGTGCTTGCTTTTTCTCAGAAAGAGCCGTGGTGTGCGTTTTCGCCGGAAAACGCGTTTTCGGCCGAAAACGTGTACGTTTGCACTTCCCCGCCACAGGGAAGCTGCTAGCCGGGAATTCTCTGCCTGGTTCTACCCGCTGCCCGGAACGCTACGCAGGGCAAAAGCGGTTCTCGTCCTCCGTGCTTGCTTTTTCTCAGAAAGAGCCGTGGTGTGCGTTTTCGCCGGAAAACGCGTTTTCGGCCGAAAACGTGTACGTTTGCACTTCCCCGCCACAGGGAAGCTGCTAGCCGGGAATTCTCTGCCTGGTTCTACCCGCTGCCCGGAACGCTACGCAGGGCAAAAGCGGTTCTCGTCCTCCGTGCTTGCTTTTTCTCAGAAAGAGCCGTGGTGTGCGTTTTCGCCGGAAAACGCGTTTTCGGCCGAAAACGTGTACGTTTGCACTTCCCCGCCACAGGGAAGCTGCTAGCCGGGAATTCTCTGCCTGGTTCTACCCGCTGCCCGGAACGCTACGCAGGGCAAAAGCGGTTCTCGTCCTCCGTGCTTGCTTTTTCTCAGAAAGAGCCGTGGTGTGCGTTTTCGCCGGAAAACGCGTTTTCGGCCGAAAACGTGTACGTTTGCACTTCCCCGCCACAGGGAAGCTGCTAGCCGGGAATTCTCTGCCTGGTTCTACCCGCTGCCCGGAACGCTACGCAGGGCAAAAGCGGTTCTCGTCCTCCGTGCTTGCTTTTTCTCAGAAAGAGCCGTGGTGTGCGTTTTCGCCGGAAAACGCGTTTTCGGCCGAAAACGTGTACGTTTGCACTTCCCCGCCACAGGGAAGCTGCTAGCCGGGAATTCTCTGCCTGGTTCTACCCGCTGCCCGGAACGCTACGCAGGGCAAAAGCGGTTCTCGTCCTCCGTGCTTGCTTTTTCTCAGAAAGAGCCGTGGTGTGCGTTTTCGCCGGAAAACGCGTTTTCGGCCGAAAACGTGTACGTTTGCACTTCCCCGCCACAGGGAAGCTGCTAGCCGGGAATTCTCTGCCTGGTTCTACCCGCTGCCCGGAACGCTACGCAGGGCAAAAGCGGTTCTCGTCCTCCGTGCTTGCTTTTTCTCAGAAAGAGCCGTGGTGTGCGTTTTCGCCGGAAAACGCGTTTTCGGCCGAAAACGTGTACGTTTGCACTTCCCCGCCACAGGGAAGCTGCTAGCCGGGAATTCTCTGCCTGGTTCTACCCGCTGCCCGGAACGCTACGCAGGGCAAAAGCGGTTCTCGTCCTCCGTGCTTGCTTTTTCTCAGAAAGAGCCGTGGTGTGCGTTTTCGCCGGAAAACGCGTTTTCGGCCGAAAACGTGTACGTTTGCACTTCCCCGCCACAGGGAAGCTGCTAGCCGGGAATTCTCTGCCTGGTTCTACCCGCTGCCCGGAACGCTACGCAGGGCAAAAGCGGTTCTCGTCCTCCGTGCTTGCTTTTTCTCAGAAAGAGCCGTGGTGTGCGTTTTCGCCGGAAAACGCGTTTTCGGCCGAAAACGTGTACGTTTGCACTTCCCCGCCACAGGGAAGCTGCTAGCCGGGAATTCTCTGCCTGGTTCTACCCGCTGCCCGGAACGCTACGCAGGGCAAAAGCGGTTCTCGTCCTCCGTGCTTGCTTTTTCTCAGAAAGAGCCGTGGTGTGCGTTTTCGCCGGAAAACGCGTTTTCGGCCGAAAACGTGTACGTTTGCACTTCCCCGCCACAGGGAAGCTGCTAGCCGGGAATTCTCTGCCTGGTTCTACCCGCTGCCCGGAACGCTACGCAGGGCAAAAGCGGTTCTCGTCCTCCGTGCTTGCTTTTTCTCAGAAAGAGCCGTGGTGTGCGTTTTCGCCGGAAAACGCGTTTTCGGCCGAAAACGTGTACGTTTGCACTTCCCCGCCACAGGGAAGCTGCTAGCCGGGAATTCTCTGCCTGGTTCTACCCGCTGCCCGGAACGCTACGCAGGGCAAAAGCGGTTCTCCGTGCTTGCTTTTTCTCAGAAAGAGCCGTGGTGTGCGTTTTCGCCGGAAAACGCGTTTTCGGCCGAAAACGTGTACGTTTGCACTTCCCCGCCACAGGGAAGCTGCTAGCCGGGAATTCTCTGCCTGGTTCTACCCGCTGCCCGGAACGCTACGCAGGGCAAAAGCGGTTCTCGTCCTCCGTGCTTGCTTTTTCTCAGAAAGAGCCGTGGTGTGCGTTTTCGCCGGAAAACGCGTTTTCGGCCGAAAACGTGTACGTTTGCACTTCCCCGCCACAGGGAAGCTGCTAGCCGGGAATTCTCTGCCTGGTTCTACCCGCTGCCCGGAACGCTACGCAGGGCAAAAGCGGTTCTCGTCCTCCGTGCTTGCTTTTTCTCAGAAAGAGCCGTGGTGTGCGTTTTCGCCGGAAAACGCGTTTTCGGCCGAAAACGTGTACGTTTGCACTTCCCCGCCACAGGGAAGCTGCTAGCCGGGAATTCTCTGCCTGGTTCTACCCGCTGCCCGGAACGCTACGCAGGGCAAAAGCGGTTCTCGTCCTCCGTGCTTGCTTTTTCTCAGAAAGAGCCGTGGTGTGCGTTTTCGCCGGAAAACGCGTTTTCGGCCGAAAACGTGTACGTTTGCACTTCCCCGCCACAGGGAAGCTGCTAGCCGGGAATTCTCTGCCTGGTTCTACCCGCTGCCCGGAACGCTACGCAGGGCAAAAGCGGTTCTCGTCCTCCGTGCTTGCTTTTTCTCAGAAAGAGCCGTGGTGTGCGTTTTCGCCGGAAAACGCG
>NW_027438002.1:0-52000 GCF_965140245.1 Athene noctua | reverse complement strand
TTTGGCAGTTTCCAGCTCTGCCCTGCAGCTTGTTGCTCCAGGAACCGACTGACTGTTCCCGGCTGGACTGAGGAGCGTGGCTCCGGGAACAAGCGCCAAGGTGCGCCAGGGGCAGGGGCAGCATTAGGGGCCCTGAGCCCCGGAGCAGACTCACTCCCTTCTGGGACTTGTTCTGTGTGTGACTGAATAAACACTTGCTGGCTGCCGGCTGCCTTTTGTGCTTCCTTTGCCCCAGGTGAGGGGCTGGGAGGGGTGATGATGCTCTGTGGGGGTGGGTGATGGCCTCCAGCTGTGGGCTGGGGCTGGAGGGGCCCCAGGTGTGGGCAGTGAGGCTGATGGCAGCGGCCCCTCCCTGTAAAGGGCTTGCTCCGGGTGGAGGGGCGGGTGCTGCTGTTAAGAGCAAGGCAGCCGTCGGAGGGGTCGGTGTCAACCAAGGGAGGAGCAGAGCAGTCGCTGAGCATTGCTGGGCCCTGGCTGCACCGAGGGAGAAGGTGAGTGGAGCCGTGCCATCAGCTGGCAGCTCCTGGGGAGGATGGCGGTGCCTGCAGGGTGGCAGTGTTGGAGGTGGTGGCAGGGGCTGCCCCGAGCCGGTGGTGAGGCTTCTGGGTGCATTGGTGGGGGTTCGGAGGGGTGAACAACGGTGTTCCTGCAGGGTCAGAAAGCAGAGAAAACTGCCTCTCGCAACCCAGCGGGAGCTGTAGTCCTGGCGTGTGGGGTTTCTGGCCAGCCGCGTTGGTTCCCTGGGTCACGCTGGGATGCGGGGTCTTACAGCGCTTGGCGTGCAGGCGGCCGTGCCGCGTTGGCCAGCGCGTGCCAGGAGCTGTAGGTTCTGCAGACTCGGCTGCCAGGCAGCTGCACCGCTCGTGGGCGCCCGTAGCGCGGCGCAGTCCTCGCTACCGCCGCGGCCCCTGTGGCGCAGCACGAGGGATAGTTTTGTTGCCGCTTTCACGTGGATTCCTGGGGGCTTCCAGCTGCTCCTCACCAAGCGTCGTGCCCGTTCCTCGAGAGCGTGTGCGCAGTGACGTGCCGCTCGGCCGCCGCTCGTGCGGGGGGTGGCGCTCGCCCGCGCTCACCGCCGCTGCCTGGCAAGCGACACAGAGGTGCCCCCGTGCCCCACGCTGCCGCCCGCCAGCAACGTCAGTGCGATGCTCCGATGCCCGTGGGGGGGTGCGGCCACGCTCGGTGCCCCCTCCTGGTAAGGAAATGCCGCCGCCGCCCCACGTCACGCTGCCGGCGGGCGCTCGGTGCGCAAAGGGCAGGACTGCAGCGCCGGCCCCGCACAGGTGTGCGGCACCGCCAGAGCCGCCTTCCTGCTGCCGCAGCGTGAGGCTTGCTGGGCGTGATTCCTGGTGGTGGGCGAGGGCCGAGGCCGCCGGTGAGGCCAGCCAGCCCCTTTGGCAGGTGTGGGGGCCCCTCCTGCCCGCTGGCCACACGGCAGCGGTGGGGCAGGAAGCTTCACACCGCCCGCTGTGTCAGGCCTCCGCTCTGCTGGAGGTGATCCGGGCCGGGGGAGCCGCAGAGAGTTACCTGAGAGCTGGGACAAAGGCAGAGGGGAAGAAGATGGGTGTCCCCCGGGGGTTGGTGCCGGGTGCCTCCCCAGCTTGCCAGAGCTCCCCTTGAGCTGGCACTGGCCTCGCCCGCACCGTGTCCTGGCCCCAGGTCTCGCGCCTCACCCTGAAGCCCGTCCCGTAGCCCCAGGTCACCCCCAAGCCCCGCGGGGATGGCGGCAAGCCGGCCCTTGGCGCCTCCGCAGGAGCCCCTGTGGAAGGGGGGCTCCGGCCAGGGGCGATCTACGGTAATAACGGCAGTCGCTTCACCTTCTCCCAGAGGCCTCACCGGGGCCGCGCTTGCCTGTTCCTTCCCTGGGGATGCTGTCGACTGGACCCACTTCAGAACTGTGTGGGGTTCTCTGCCTGCTCTTGTGCCCCTGCAGCAGAGAGGTGAGAAGGGACAGGCCCCTGGGACGTTTTCTGGCTGTGGACAGGAGCCGCCACAGCTGAAGCTGCAGAGGCCTGAGATGGGAAAGAAGAAAATTAAGGGCATGTGGGCAGCAGCTGCCTTCCACTGCAGGAAGAGAGAGCCTGCCTCTCTGGGCGAGGCAGGAGCCCTCTGTACAGTCCGCAGGGCCGGACCACCAGCGTGCGATCAGGGTCCGTGCGCGTCACCCAGAGCGCGGTACGGCCGCGCAGCGTGCGAGCGGGGCCACATGTGCAGGAAGCTGCGTTTTGTAAGAGCCGAGAGACACCCGCGTGTTCTTTGAGGTGGAGGGCAGCTGAGCGACTGCAGCTCCAGAAAAGGAAGGGAGGAGAGAAGGAGAAAGAAGGGTCTGAATTGGCAAATTTTTCCTGGCAGTGCTGAGACAGTTGCAGACCCTGGGGGCCCTGTTGCCCCTCTTGGACGTTTTGGGCTGTCCCCTGGCCCCCTCTCTATCCCATGCTGCTATGATTTTTGTTTGTCTTTTCTTCCCTGTATCTCTGCTCTCGTTCGTTCCTGCTCCCACTCCCTCTTGTGTCTTCTTCTAGCACTCCCTTTTTCTTTCTTCCAGATGCTTGGTCCTGCTCTCTCTCCTCCCTTTGTTTCACCCTCCCTTTCTCTCCTGTAACCTAGCGCTGTTATTTTCCTTTTTCAGTTCTTGTTTCAGATCGGCTTTGGGGTCTCTTTTTGCCCACAGCTTTCTCTGGCCTGTTCCCAGGCATTGTTATCCTCTGCGAGCCTGTCTGCCGCTCCATGTGCCTGCCTTCCCATTTCCCTCCCTCCTGGTAATCCCGCCTCTACGCTGTGCCCGAGCTCAGGCCGCCCCTGCTCCTGTATCTCGGCTTTCGGCACGCCCCCGGCGCTTTCGGCACGCCCCCGGCGCTTTCGGCACGCCCCCGGCGCTTTCGGCACGCCCCCGGCGCTTTCGGCACGCCCCCGGCGCTTTCGGCACGCCCCCGGCGCTTTCGGCACGCCCCCGGCGCTTTCGGCACGCCCCCGGCGCTTTCGGCACGCCCCCGGCGCTTTCGGCACGCCCCCGGCGCTTTCGGCACGCCCCCGGCGCTTTCGGCACGCCCCCGGCGCTTTCGGCACGCCCCCGGCGCTTTCGGCACGCCCCCGGCGCTTTCGGCACGCCCCCGGCGCTTTCGGCACGCCCCCGGCGCTTTCGGCACGCCCCCGGCGCTTTCGGCACGCCCCCGGCGCTTTCGGCACGCCCCCGGCGCTTTCGGCACGCCCCCGGCGCTTTCGGCACGCCCCCGGCGCTTTCGGCACGCCCCCGGCGCTTTCGGCACGCCCCCGGCGCTTTCGGCACGCCCCCGGCGCTTTCGGCACGCCCCCGGCGCTTTCGGCACGCCCCCGGCGCTTTCGGCACGCCCCCGGCGCTTTCGGCACGCCCCCGGCGCTTTCGGCACGCCCCCGGCGCTTTCGGCACGCCCCCGGCGCTTTCGGCACGCCCCCGGCGCTTTCGGCACGCCCCCGGCGCTTTCGGCACGCCCCCGGCGCTTTCGGCACGCCCCCGGCGCTTTCGGCACGCCCCCGGCGCTTTCGGCACGCCCCCGGCGCTTTCGGCACGCCCCCGGCGCTTTCGGCACGCCCCCGGCGCTTTCGGCACGCCCCCGGCGCTTTCGGCACGCCCCCGGCGCTTTCGGCACGCCCCCGGCGCTTTCGGCACGCCCCCGGCGCTTTCGGCACGCCCCCGACGCTTTCGGCACGCCCCCGACGCTTTCGGCACGCCCCCGACGCTTTCGGCACGCCCCCGACGCTTTCGGCACGCCCCCGACGCTTTCGGCACGCCCCCGACGCTTTCGGCGGGCGGGAACGCCGCGCGCCGAGGCGAGGGGCGGAGCTTTCGCCTGAGGCGAAGGGCGGGAACGGCGCGCGCCGAGGCGAGGGGCGGGAACGGCGCGCGCAGCAGTGAGGCGCCGCGCGGCCGCCTGAGGCGAAGGGCGGGAACGGCGCGCGCAGCAGTGAGGCGCCGCGCGGCCGCCTGAGGCGAAGGGCGGGAACGGCGCGCGCAGCAGTGAGGCGCCGCGCGGCCGCCTGAGAGGAGCGGGAGCGGCGCCCCCGGAAAAGGCTGCTCGGCGATCGGCGCCGCCTCGGCGGGGACTTCATCGGCTCGGCTCGGCTCGGGGCGGGCGGGGGTGGACCCGAGTCGCCTGTGGGGGGGCGAGCGCCATTGTCTGAGGGGCTCAGGAGAGTCCTGGACCCGCCAGGCGCGGCAAGGTGCCTGGAGCAGAGGAGTGCCCGGCGCAGTCGTCCCTGCAGGAAGTGCTGGAGCAGCGACTCTGGTGAGAAAAGCCGATCTGTGAGGTTTTTTTCGGGGCGGAAGGGGGGGTTGGAGGGCGGCCGGGGTTCGGGTGGTGCTGTGGACACTTCTCGCCGGGGACCGGCGTCCTTCTCAGACCTGACGGGACACTCCTGCCCTTGCAGCAGCTGGTGGCGAAGAAGGGAGAGATGTCCACTGCGTGTGGAAGGACCTGCGAGGCAAGAGCGAGCGGGAGGAGCAGCGGAGGAAGTCTGGGCAGCAAGAGGAAAGAGAAGGGCGCTCTGAACAAAGCGCCGCTGTGAGGGGCGGAGCGGTCGCCTGAGGGGGACCTGCCCGGGGAAGGGGCGAGCAGGAGTCGAACCTGCCTGGGGAAGTACCGGTTCGACTACTTGGGAATAGGGGGGGGGACAGGACGGGACGGGAGCCGCCTTGGGGAGGGGGTCGGTGTCGTTGTCGTCGCCTCGGCGGGGGGGAGCAATGTCGTCGCCTCGGCGGAGGGGGGGGGGGGGGGGGAGCAGTGTCGTCGCCTCGGCGGAGGGGGGGGGGGGGGGGAGCAGTGTCGTCGCCTCGGCGGAGGTGGGGGGGGGGAGCAGTGTCGTCGCCTCGGCGGAGGTGGGGGGGGGAGCAGTGTCGTCGCCTCGGCGGAGGGGGGGGGGGGGAGCAGTGTCGTCGCCTCGGCGGAGGGGGGGGGGGGGAGCAGTGTCGTCGCCTCGGCGGAGGGGGGGGGGGGGGAGCAGTGTCGTCGCCTCGGCGGAGGGGGGGGGGGGGGGGAGCAGTGTCGTCGCCTCGGCGGAGGGGGGGGGGGGGAGCAGTGTCGTCGCCTCGGCGGAGGGGGGGGGGGGGGAGCAGTGTCGTCGCCTCGGCGGAGGGGGGGGGGGGGAGCAGTGTCGTCGCCTCGGCGGAGTGGGGGGGGGGAGCAGTGTCGTCGCCTCGGCCGTGGGGGGGGGCGGGGAGCAGTGTCGTCGCCTCGGCGGAGGTGGGGGGGGAGCAGTGTCGTCGACTCGGCGGGGGGGGGGGGGGAGCAGTGTCGTCGACTCGGCGGGGGGGGGGGGGGAGCAGTGTCGTCGACTCGGCGGGGGGGGGGGGGGGGGGAGTGGAGTGGTGTCATCACCTGGGGGGGGAGTGTCGTCAACGGCGGGGGGTGGGGGAGTGGAGCTTCCTCAGGGCCGGTGAGAGGGTCTGGAGCTGCCTGAGGAGGAACGGCCATCGCCTCAGGGGCGGAGGAGAGTCCAAGCCTCGCTGAACGCGGCCAGGAGCCCGGAGGAGAAAAGCGCCCGTCGTAGACATCCCTGCAGGAAGTGCTGGAGCACTAACTGGGTGAGGAAAGCCAATCTGTGAGTTTTTTTCGCGGGGAGGGGGGATGGTGGTGGTGGTGGGAGGGCGGCCGGGGTTCGGGTGGTGCTGTGGCCAGCTCTCGCCGGGGACCAGCATCGCTCTCGGACCTGACGGCATCCTCCTGCCCTTGCAGCAGGCGGCGGAGCAGTGTGGAGGTCTCCGTCCTGTACCGCTGCAGGCCAAGAGGGAGCGGGACGAGGCGCGGAGGAAGTCTGGGCAGCAAGAGGAGGAAGGAGAAGGGCGCTCTGGGCAAAGGGACCTCCCTGTCACCGGGGCTGTGGTTGCACCAGCGTGTCGCCAGGACCTTTGGTGCCCTGACCGGCTTTGTGCCGGGTGACCCCCCTGTAAGCAGGGCTCGGGTCTTTGGGCTTTTGCCCCCTTGCCCCGACGGTTTGGCTGCCCGGAGAGAGGGGCGACCCTGTAAGGAGAGAGCGGCACCGTCCCCGCACCGAGGGGCAAATGGGGCTCTCTGGCCCCCAAGCCCGCCCTGTAAGCAGGGGAGGGCTGTTTCCCCGGCCCTGGCGGCTTTCCGCCTGCTGGCGGCCTGGCCAGCGTGACCCCCTGGAGTCGGGGCGCGTCGCGGCACTTGTCCCTCGGTCCCCCGCGAAGCCCCGTGGCACGTTGAGTCCCTCTGGGCTCCGTGCGTCCGGGGGGGCAGGTCCGAGGCTCTGCTCTCTTGCTCGCGGGAGGGGACGGCTCCCCAGACATTGGCTGTACAGAGCTCGCTCTCTCTTCTGGGAAGTTTTCTTTCCCCCTGTCCGTGTCCGTGTGCCTGCCTGTGTCCGCGTCGGTGCGAGTGAGCGAGTGAAGGAGCTTCTTGTTTAGGCCCCTGTTGAAATCGCTGCAGCGTACTTAGCTTAAACTTCCCGGGAGGGAAAGAGGGGCTCTGTGCAGCAACAGGGGGTCGGTCCCCGCTGAGCCCGCGAGCGGAGGGCGAGTCCCGGCTGGCCCCTCCTTTCCAAGGACGGAGCCAAGCCGCGTGACCCGCCCGCAGTCTGGGCCTGGGTGGCTGCCTGTCCTGCTGGCGACCTGCCAGCGTGCCGGCCCCGTACTCGGGGCGAGTGCCACGAGCCGTGGAGCCCTCTGACCCGACGGCCCTGTAAGCGGGGTTGTGCCCGTCCCCCGCCCTCGGCAGGAGGAGCGGGTAGCGAGCGGGCGTCTGCGGCCCCCGGCCTTCGAGGGCAAAGGCTCGGCAGTTGTGTCCCCTTCACCGAGAACCGCGGTAGCCTCTAGAAACGCAGGGAACGGCCCTGAGCCAAGTACCTGCCCCAGAGCCCTTGAGACCCTCCCAAAAGCGCCCAGGACGCTCTTGTCCCACAGCAGCCGTGGTGACAGGGAGGGCCCTTTGCCCGCAGCCCCTTTCTCTTTCCCCGGTTTCAGCGTGCCGCTTCTCCTCTCGCTTGCCCTCGCCTCGTAGTTTCTTCCGCAGGCCACGGATGCCTCTTCCTTCTTCCTTCTCCGGGAGCTGGTGCCTGGAAGGACGGCGCGGTCGGGCGCCAGCTCCTCTGCCTGGACGACGGGGAAGCCGGCCGCCTGAGGGACCTTCCCTCAGCGTGCTCTGGCCCCCGGCCCTCGCTCCTGCCCCCTACCCCGGCCTGAGCCGCCTCAGACCCCATTTTCTCACCTGGTGGTGCCCGGCGGCCTGGGGGCTTAAAGCATAGAGGGAGAGGGGACAGGGGTACGGCAGGGCAGGGGGAGATTTAGGGGGACAGGCAGCACGGGTGGGCCTCAGCCGCCAGCCCCTTGCAACCAGCTGCTCCGCAGTGACGCGGCAGCTTCTCCCAAGCGATGAGGAACCCCCCTCGGGAAGTTCTGCTTCCCCAGCCCCCAGAACCTCTTGGGAAAGGGCCGCTGCTGCCGATTCACCTGCCTTCAGGGCAGACAGCGCCCAGCACTCTCGATAGTGCTTGGCTGGCGCCTTGTGTGGGGCGGCGGCCCTGTTAGCGGGGTGCGGGTCAGGGCGCCCCTGTAGCGGAGAGGACGGGCCTCGTGGGCCTTTGGGACTGGGGATGCCCTGTAAGTCAGGGCCTGGCCCGTGCCCTGCAGTCCCGGGCACTTTGCAGTCCCGGCAGTGGCTCGAGCCCCCTGTAAGCAGGCGTGCAGCCTTTGTGGCCGCCGCTTTGCATGCCCAGCTCCATTTGCCCAGAGTGCCCGACTCCGAGCCCAGCTCCAGCGCCCGCCGCGACTCCACGTGTGGCAGAATTGGAGCATCGATTGGGTAAGAAAAGCCGATCTGTGAGTTTTTTTTTGGGGAGGGGGTATAGAGGAATAGTGGTGTGGGAGGGTGGCCGGGGTTCGGGTGGTGCCGTGTCAGGCTCTCGCCGGGGACCGTCGTCCCTCTCAGACCTGACGGCACCCTCCTGCTCTTGCAGCACTTGGTGGTGGAGAAGGGAGAGACATCCACCGCATGCGGAAGGCCGTGCAAGGCAAGTGTTAGCAGGAGGAGCAGCGAAGGAAGTCTGGGCAGCAAGCGGAAGAAAGAGAAGCGAGCTCTGGGCAAAGCGCCGCTGTGAGGGGCAGAGCGGCCGCCTGAGGAAAAGGGGAGCGCAAGTCGGCGCTGCCTCAGCAAGAAACGGATCGACTCGGGGCCGAGGGATTGGAGCCACCTTGGCGGGGGATCAAAGCTGCTGCAGGGTGGGGGGCCAGTGCCATCGCCTAGGAGGGGCAGCAGAGCTGCGTCAGGGCGTGTGGGGGGGGACTGGAGCTGCATGAGGAGGGACCGCCATCACCTCAAGGGCTGAGGAGGGTCCAGGCCCTGACGGACGCTGCCAGGAGCCGCCGGACGCTGCCAGGAGCCCATTGCAGATGAGTGCCCATCACAGTCCCTGCACGAAGCACTGGAATACCGACTGGGTGAGGAAAGCCGATCTGCGAGGTTTTTTCGCGGGGTGGGTGGTGGGAGGGCGGCCGGGGTTCGGGTGGTGCTGTGGCCAGCTCTCGCCGGGGACCAGCATCGCTCTCGGACCTGACGGCATCCTCCTGCCCTTGCAGCAGGCGGCGGAGCAGCGTGGAGGTCTCCGTCCTGTACCGCTGCAGGCCAAGAGGGAGCGGGACGAGGCGCGGAGGAAGTCTGGGCAGCAAGAGGAGGAAGGAGAAGGGCGCTCTGGGCAAAGGGACCTCCCTGTCACCGGGGCTGTGGTTGCACCAGCGTGTCGCCAGGACCTTTGGTGCCCTGGCCGGCTTTGTGCCGGGTGACCCCCCTGTAAGCAGGGCTCGGGTCTTTGGGTTTTTGCCGGCCTTTTGCCACATAACCCCGTGGTCAGGCTGCCGGGCAGGTGGCAACCCTCTAAGGGGGGCGAGCAGCGCCGTCTCTGCGGCCGGGGCGGGAAGCGGGGCTCCTAAAGCGCGCCGTGGCGGTGAGCCGCAGCCAGGCCGGCCGGCCTGTAACTTGGGCGCGGGGGGGGCCTGGCAGCAGGGCCGGGGCCTCTGCTCTGTCCTCCGGGTGGGGGAGCTGGCGCCTGGCTGCGCCTTCCTTCCGAGCACCAGCTCCTCGAGAAGCAAGACGAGGCATCGTGAAGGAGCTGCGAGGCCAGAGCGAGGGAGAGGAGGAGCGGCGGGCTGAAGAGAGGGCTGGGGGGAGAGGAGGGAGCTCAGGGCAAAGGGGCCTCCCCACGGCACCGTTGCCGGCACCTTTGGTGTCCTGGCCGGCGCTGCGCCGGGTGACCTCCCTGTAAGCAGGGCTCGGGTCTCTGGCCTTTTGCCCCCTTGCCCCGACGGTTTGGCTGCCCGGAGAGAGGGGCGACCCTGTAAGGAGAGAGCGGCACCGTCCCCGCACCGAGGGGCAAATGGGGCTCTCTGGCCCCCAAGCCCGCCCTGTAGGCAGGGGAGGGCTGTTTCCCCGGCCCTGGCGGCTTTCCGCCTGCTGGCGGCCTGGCCAGCGTGACCCCCTGGAGTCGGGGCGCGTCGCGGCACTTGTCCCTCGGTCCCCCGCGAAGCCCCGTGGCACGTTGAGTCCCTCTGGGCTCCGTGCGTCCGGGGGGGCAGGTCCGAGGCTCTGCTCTCTTGCTCGCGGGAGGGGACGGCTCCCCAGACATTGGCTGCACAGAGCTCGCTCTCTCTTCTGGGAAGTTTTCTTTCCCCCTGTCCGTGTCCGTGTGCCTGCCTGTGTCCGCGTCGGTGCGAGTGAGCGAGTGAAGGAGCTTCTTGTTTAGGCCCCTGTTGAAATCGCTGCAGCGTACTTAGCTTAAACTTCCCGGGAGGGAAAGAGGGGCTCTGTGCAGCAACAGGGGGTCGGTCCCCGCTGAGCCCGCGAGCGGAGGGCGAGTCCCGGCTGGCCCCTCCTTTCCAAGGACGGAGCCAAGCCGCGTGACCCGCCCGCAGTCTGGGCCTGGGTGGCTGCCTGTCCTGCTGGCGACCTGCCAGCGTGCCGGCCCCGTACTCGGGGCGAGTGCCACGAGCCGTGGAGCCCTCTGACCCGACGGCCCTGTAAGCAGGGTTGTGCCCGTCCCCCGCCCTCGGCAGGAGGAGCGGGTAGCGAGCGGGCGTCTGCGGCCCCCGGCCTTCGAGGGCAAAGGCTCGGCAGTTGTGTCCCCTTCACCGAGAACCGCGGTAGCCTCTAGAAACGCAGGGAACGGCCCTGAGCCAAGTACCTGCCCCAGAGCCCTTGAGACCCTCCCAAAAGCGCCCAGGACGCTCTTGTCCCACAGCAGCCGTGGTGACAGGGAGGGCCCTTTGCCCGCAGCACCTTTCTCTTTCCCCGGTTTCAGCGTGCCGCTTCTCCTCTCGCTTGCCCTCGCCTCGTAGTTTCTTCCGCAGGCCACGGATGCCTCTTCCTTCTTTCTTCTCCGGGAGCTGGTGCCTGGAAGGACGGTGCGGTCGGGCGCCAGCTCCTCTGCCTGGACGACGGGGAAGCCGGCTGCCTGAGGGACCTTCCCTCAGCGTGCTCTGGCCCCCGGCCCTCCCTCCTGCCCCCTGCCCCGGCCTGAGCCGCCTCAGACCCCATTTTCTCACCTGGTGGTGCCCGTCGGCCTGGGGGCTTAAAGCATAGAGGGAGAGGGGACAGGGGTACGGCAGGGCAGGGGGAGATTTAGGGGGACAGGCAGCACGGGTGGGCCTCAGCCGCCAGCCCCTTGCAACCAGCTGCTCCGCAGTGACGCGGCAGCTTCTCCCAAGCGATGAGAAACCCCCCTCGGGAAGTTCTGCTTCCCCAGCCCCCAGAACCTCTTGGGAAAGGGCCGCTGCTGCCGATTCACCTGCCTTCAGGGCAGACAGCGCCCAGCACTCTCGATAGTGCTTGGCTGGCGCCTTGTGTGGGGTGGCGGCCCTGTTAGCGGGGTGCGGGTCAGGGTGCCCCTGTAGCGGAGAGGACGGGCCTCGTGGGCCTTTGGGACCGGGGCTGCCCTGTAAGTCAGGGCCTGGCCCGTGCCCTGCAGTCCCGGGCACTTTGCAGTCCCGGCAGCGGCTCGAGCCCCCTGTAAGCAGGGGCGCAGGCTCTGTGGCCGCCGCTTTGCATGCCCAGCTCCATTTGCCCAGAGTGCCCGACTCCGAGCCCAGCTCCAGCGCCGGCCGCGACTCCACGTGTGGCAGCACCGGAGCACCGATTGGGTAAGAAAAGCCGATCTGTGAGTTTTTTTCGGGGGGGCGGGGGTATCGGGGTGTGTGAGGGCGGCCAGTGTTCAGGTGGTGCTGTGGCCAGCTCTCACCCAGGACCGTCGTCGCTCTCAGACCTGATGGCGTTCTCCTGCTCTTGCAGCGGTTGGTCGTGGAGAAGAAGGGAGAGACATCCACCGCGTGCAGAAGGACCTGCGAGGCAAGAGCGAGCGGGAGGAGTAGCGGCAGCGGTCCGACAAAGAGGCGAGAGAAAGCCCTCCTGGGCAGGGGATCTCCCTGTCACCTGGGCTGTGGTCGCCTCAAGCGTCCCTGCCCCTTTGGGGATGTTTTCTTTGCCTCGTGAGCAAGTACTCGGCTCTTGGTAGTTCTCCGGTTTTAGAACCTGCTCCAATTCCACCTGACGATGAGCCAACTTCCTGAAGTTTTCTCAAAACTCCTTTCTGTGCTTGGATGTGGCTGCACCAGCCGTGGGGAGCGGGAGGGCTCTGCAGCCACCCGCAGCGCCCTTTGAGGCTGCGTGGGATGCCGGGGGAAGAGCAGTCGGGAGCAGGGTTTTGGAGGTGGATTCCCCTGCTCTGAGTGCTTCTCTTTCCGCACCTGTACGGGGAAGGAAGCGGCTGGATCTCAGCCTCTGGAGGAGCACGTTCCTCTTCCCTGCCCCAAAAGGGCGTTTGTGCCCACCCTTTCCCCATCTGTTCAGTGCCGGGGGTGCTCAGTCAGATGCTTTCTCCAACTGCGTGTTCCCCATTTAGCTCCTTTTCTGCCCAACTCGGCTTTAACCGCTGCCTGCCACGTGGCGCTGCGCGTGGGATTTTAACCTTTGGCAGCCGCTGGAATGTTTGCGGCGTGTGTTGGTCCTGGCTGCTTGCAAGGGGACTCTCGGGGTGAAGCGCTAAGGCTTGGACAATAGGGCCAAGCCAGAGTTGACTTGTAGACGAGTCCTGTGTATTTTATAACTGTTAACCATTGTGCTAACAGGTATTTTACTAAGTGATAACCAACCACCTATTCCGATGTAAAAAGTGGAAGTATTGAAGCCTGAACAACAGGCCCTGAGCCGAAGCTGCTCACTCAGTATGTCATCGTTAGTGAAACAGGTGTGGAAGACGTAGCTCTCTTGAATGTACATTTATCTTTCTTTGTGTGGGGATAAAATAACCGGGTCGTGGAGACCGTAGTCTGGCCCTGTGGCCTGACGTGAGCCCTTGCACCTAGTCTGCCTGGGTAAGCAGAGGAGCTCCCTTAGCTTCTCCCCTGAGCCCTGGCCAGGCTCCGGGGGAATCTAATGTGAGATTGAAACCAGATATTTCCGCTCCAAACCAAGGTGCCAGCTCTTCTGGCTTGCCGATTTTGGGGTATAGAAGGGTGGACCCGCTCACAGCGACTTTGGAGGCCTCAGCTACGGGTGGACGCACCGCGTAGGGTTTCCCACTTGCCGGGAAAGGCTCTGCAAACCCTCGCTGTAACCGGGGCTGCCTGCGGGTCTGGGTGATGGCAACGGGTGCAGGTGCTGAGGGATCTTTTTTAATCGCTGTTCCCTCTCTCTCAGGCAGTCAGGATTTGATGCGTTACCCTGTATTTTCCTATCTGTGTGAGTGCACTATTCCGTCTTTCCTGACTGCGTGTTTTCCATATTCTTCTGTTATTTAGTTATTTCTAATAAAATACGCCTGCTCCTTTCACTCCGGTGTCTGAGTTGAATTGATATCCCTAATCAGCAGAACAGGGGGAGATGAGGTGGCGCTTTCCAGAGCCGAGGTCGGTGTCGGTTTGGCCTTGGGCTGAGCTGTAGCCGCCGCGGCGCTAGTTCCTGGCAAGGGGACGGACGTGGGAGCTGTCGGGGCCAGAGCTGCCGTAAATATAATCAGACAGCTTGCTCGGGTTCTCCAGCTCCTAGCGTACGCTCCAGAAGAGCGGCTGAACGCGGGCAGAAATGTTCCTGGATTTATCTGGGGTTTTTTTAAAAAAACTATTTCTGCTATCACCAGGATTTGAAAAACTAAATTGGAAAATGTGAGTTTAGGAAAAATATCTAACAATACGTGTGCTTTTAATAGTTACTGTACTGGTCTCCCAGGGACCGAAGTTACGCTATTTCGTCCTTAAAGCAACTCTGCGCTCCCGTGTCGCGTTATCACAGGCTTTCCTCCCCCTTCCACCCGTCCAAAGAGCCCTGAGGCTGCTCTGACCGACACTTCGGTCACCCCGCTGAGTTCTGGGTCACAAGGCGAGACTGCGCTGCCCTGCGCTGCGGCCGTGCCGGAGCTCCTCCCTCTCCGGGGGGTTATAAGATTTGGCAGCGTTGGTCCCGTCGGCCCGCGCACCGGAGCGGTCTCGCCCAGCGGCTGCTCCCGCTGGCCGGGGAAGGTTCCCCCGGCGGGGAGAGGCGACCTGCGGCGTGCGGCTGCGCCGGGCGGCCCCCGGAGTGCGCGTGCGCGGCGGCGGCCCCGCGACCGGAGGACCGGCGGCCCATAGAGCGCGAGCTCGGAGGAGTGACGGGCATCTCCGGCGTTTATTAACGGTGCTGGTCGCTATAGTTACCGGGGGGGGGGGGGGGGAGCGTGGGCCGGGCCGGAGGAGCCGCAGGGGCGGGCAGGGAGGCTGCAGGCAGCGACCCCTCCCTGTCCGGGGCCGGTGCTGGAGGAGGAGCCGGTGCGAGCCGAGGCAGGAGCGGAGCCGCGCGGCCGGTCGCCTGGCGGCTGCGGGGAAAGGTGCGGCGGGACCGGGGGCGGAGGCCGCTCCGCGTCGGGGCCGGGCGGCGGCGGCGCTGCCCGGAGCCGCGCGAGGCTGCGCTCGGCCGGGCTTCCGGGTGCGCGGGCGGCGCGGCGGGAGCCGTAGTCACGTGCAGGGGGCTTCCGGTCGGCCATGTTGGCTCCCCGGGGCACGCCGGGAGCTGCAGTTTCTGCGCTCTCGGTTCCCCGCAGCTGCGGCGCTGGCGGACGCGCGCGGCACGGCACGGCACAGCCCTCGGTACCGGCGCGGCCCCGCGGCGCGGCCCGAGGGGCGGTTTTGTGGCGGTTTCCCGCGGGCTGCCCGCGGCTCCCCGAGACGCGGTGTGCCCCCCGGCCCGGGGGTGCGCATGCGCGGCGGAGGTGAGTGTTGGGGCTCCGGCCGGGCCGGGCCGGGCCGGTCCGCGGCAATAAGGGTCCCTGCCGCCTCTGTGCCCCCTCCCGAGGCCGCGCTGGGGCCGCGCGTGTCCGTTCCTGCCCCGGGGATGCCGTCGGCTGCGCCCAGCTCGGGCTGGCGTGGGGTGTCTCTGCCCGGCCTGGCGCTCCTCACGGCTCGGGGGCCGAAAGGGACGGGCGGAGCCGAGCCTTCCCGGCCGTGGGCAGCGGGGCGGGAGCCGCCGCGGCTGGAGCTGGAGGGGCCGGAGAAAGGGAAGGAAGGAGAACGTCAAGGGCATGTGGGCAGCAGCCGCCTCGCCCTGCAGGGGGAGAGCGCCTGCCTCTCCGGGTGAGCGAGGAGCCCTCTGCACAGTCCGCAGCGGGCCGGACCGCCAGCGTGCGCCCGGGGTCTGTGCGCGTCACCCCAGGCGCGGAACGGCCGCGGAGCGAGCGAGCGAGCGAGGCTGCGTGTGTCGGAAGCCACGTCTTGTAAGAGCCGAGAGACACCCGCGTATTCTTTTAGGGGGAGGTCAGCCGGGCGAGTGGAGTTTCAGAAGAAGAGGAGGGGCAGGAGGAAGGAAGGAGAAAGAAGCATCTGACCTGTCCAGTTCTCCCGGCAGTGCCGGGAGCGAGAGCCGCGGTGAGTCCCGGGCCCTCGGGGCCCTGTCGCCCCCCTTGTATGCCCCAGTCCCTTCCTGCCCCTCTCTTTCCCATGCTGTGATTTTTTTTTTTCTTCTCTATACTTTTTCTTTCTATTCTTCTGCCTTGCTCCCCCTTCCTCTCTCACTTTCTCTCTCTTGTCTTGCTGCTCCCTTTTCTTTTTCTGTCTGCACTTCTGACTGCTTGTTCTGTACCTTTTGCATCACTCCTCAGTCCATTTCTCTCTCGATCCTTCCGTTCTGCTCCTCACTTATCAGTTTCTCTCTCTTTCCTCTGTCCTACTCCTGCACGTAGTGTGTGATTGAATGAGGTTCTGTGTCTAGCAGGCCTCATCTCGTAAGAGCTGTGAGACACCTACATCTTCTCATAAGTGGAGGACAGCCAGGCACCTGGAGCTGTAGAAGAGGAAGGGAGAAGGCAAACAGAAGGAGGAGTCTGACCTGTCAAATTCTCCTGGCAGCGCGGAGAACTGCAGTAAGTCCCGAGCTCTTGGGCCCCTCTCATCCCTCTTGTGTGGCCTGGTCCCTCCCTGTCTTTCTCCTAGACTCCTCTCTTTCTGGTGCTGCCCAACTTTTTTTGCTCACCTGTATCTTCCGTCTTGGTTGGAGCATCTCCCTGTCCCCATCTTGTAGGTCTTCCCTTTCTCTGCCCTGTACCCTGCCGCTCTTGTTGCCTTTCTCCATCCCTCTCTGTCCAGCTCCCTGTTCCTATTGATGCCCCTTTCTTCTTCCTGCACCCGCTGCTATTCCCTGCGATCTCCATCTCTCTCTTTCCTGCTCCCTGTCCCCCGTTTTTCATTCCTACCTCCGTCCCTCATAGACTGTCTGGCCTTTTTCCTCGGTGTCTTTCTCTCTGGCTGACTCCCTTCTGCTGTTTTTCATTTCCTCCCTATCCATCTTGTTGCCCATCGCTCTTTTGTCTTCTCTCTCTCCATGTGTCGCTGTCTGTCTTCCAGTCACTGTTCTTTAATTCCTCCCTCTTCCCTGTAGCTTGCTGCTATTTTTTTTCCCTGTTCTCCATCATGCTCTGTCGGGTGCCCTGTCCCTGTTTATCAGTTCCTCCCTCTGCCCTGCGGTCTGTCTCTTTTCACCATTTAATTTTTGCCTCTCTGTCTGGCTCCTTGTGCCAGGTTTGTGAATTCCTTCCTCTGTGCCCTGTACCCCCTGTGATCTTTGCTGCTTTGTGGCCTGTTTCTGGCTGGCGCTCTGTTACTATTCAGTAATTCCTCTCTCGATGCCTTGTAGTCTGTTGCTTTTGTCTTTTCTCCATCTCTCTGTTTCCCCTGTTTTAGAATACACCCCCCCACCCCCACCCCCCTTCTTTCTGTATGCATCAGGATTAGTTTTTGGCTCCAGGTCTCATTTTTTCTGTGTCTCTGTCCCCGTTTCCTAATTCTTCCTTCTCTGCCCTGTCACATGTAGCTATGTGATTTGTTTTGTGTTCCTTCCCTGCCCCTTCCCTCCATGGTTTGCTGTCCTGACTCCCCATCGCTGTTGCTTTTTCCTCCCTCTGTGCCCTGTTCTCTGGAGCTTTTTTGTCTTTCTTCCATCTTGCTTGGTCTAGCTCCCTGCTCCCCCCCCCTTTTTTTTTTCCCCCTCCATGTCTGTTGTGCCACCCATCCCAGCTTTTTTTTTTTTCTGCATCTCTATGCTGCTCCTCGTCCTTCTTTGTTGGTTTCTGTCCTGCTCCTCCTTCTTCTTTCTGCTGCCTGTTTTCTTCTCTCCCTGCTGCTTTTTTTTCTGCATATCCACGTTGGGTTCCCTGTCCCCATCCTCTCACCGCCCCATTGCTCATCTCTTGTTTTCTCTCTACCCCCGTACTAGTCAGCTAGCTGCCACCTTTCTTCTGTCTTCTTGTGTCCTGCATCTTGCTCCTCATGTTTGGCAGTTTCCAGCTCTGCCCTGCAGCTTGTTGCTCCAGGAACCGACTGACTGTTCCCGGCTGGACTGAGGAGCGTGGCTCTGGGAACAAGCGCCAAAGTGTGCCAGGGGCAGGGGCAGCATTAGGGGCCCTGAGCCCCGGAGCAGACTCACTCCCTTCTGGGACTTGTTCTGTGTGTGACTGAATAAACACTTGCTGGCTGCCGGCTGCCTTTTGTGCTTCCTTTGCCCCAGGTGAGGGGCTGGGAGGGGTGATGATGCTCTGTGGGGGTGGGTGATGGCCTCCAGCTGTGGGCTGGGGCTGGAGGGGCCCCAGGTGTGGGCAGTGAGGCTGATGGCAGCGGCCCCTCCCTGTAAAGGGCTTGCTCCGGGTGGAGGGGCGGGTGCTGCTGTTAAGAGCAAGGCAGCCGTCGGAGGGGTCGGTGTCAACCAAGGGAGGAGCAGAGCAGTCGCTGAGCATTGCTGGGCCCTGGCTGCACCGAGGGAGAAGGTGAGTGGAGCCGTGCAATCAGCTGGCAGCTCCTGGGGAGGATGGCGGTGCCTGCAGGGTGGCAGTGTTGGAGGTGGTGGCAGGGGCTGCCCCGAGCCGGTGGTGAGGCTTCTGGGTGCATTGGTGGGGGTTCGGAGGGGTGAACAATGGTGTTCCTGCAGGGTCAGAAAGCAGAGAAAACTGCCTCTCGCAACCCAGCGGGAGCTGTAGTCCTGGCGTGTGGGGTTTCTGGCCAGCCGCGTTGGTTCCCTGGGTCACGCTGGGATGCGGGGTCTTACAGCGCTTGGCGTGCAGGCGGCCGTGCTGCGTTGGCCAGCGCGTGCCAGGAGCTGTAGGTTCTGCAGACTCGGCTGCCAGGCAGCTGCACCGCTCGTGGGCGCCCGTAGCGCGGCGCAGTCCTCGCTACCGCCGCGGCCCCTGTGGTGCAGCACGAGGGATAGTTTTGTTGCCGCTTTCACGTGGATTCCTGGGGGCTTCCAGCTGCTCCTCACCAAGCGTCGTGCCCGTTCCTCGAGAGCGTGTGCGCAGTGACGTGCCGCTCGGCCGCCGCTCGTGCGGGGGGTGGCGCTCGCCCGCGCTCACCGCCGCTGCCTGGCAAGTGACACAGAGGTGCCCCCGTGCCCCACGCTGCCGCCCGCCAGCAACGTCAGTGCGATGCTCCGATGCCCGTGGGGGGGTGCGGCCACGCTCGGTGCCCCCTCCTGGTAAGGAAATGCCGCCGCCACCCCACGTCACGCTGCCGGCGGGCGCTCGGTGCGCAAAGGGCAGGACTGCAGCGCCGGCCCCGCACAGGTGTGCGGCACCGCCAGAGCCGCCTTCCTGCTGCCGCAGCGTGAGGCTTGCTGGGCGTGATTCCTGGTGGTGGGCGAGGGCCGAGGCCGCCGGTGAGGCCAGCCAGCCCCTTTGGCAGGTGTGGGGGCCCCTCCTGCCCGCTGGCCACACGGCAGCGGTGGGGCAGGAAGCTTCACACCGCCCGCTGTGTCAGGCCTCCGCTCTGCTGGAGGTGATCCGGGCCGGGGGAGCCGCAGAGAGTTACCTGAGAGCTGGGACAAAGGCAGAGGGGAAGAAGATGGGTGTCCCCCGGGGGTTGGTGCCGGGTGCCTCCCCAGCTTGCCAGAGCTCCCCTTGAGCTGGCACTGGCCTCGCCCGCACCGTGTCCTGGCCCCAGGTCTCGCGCCTCACCCTGAAGCCCGTCCCGTAGCCCCAGGTCACCCCCAAGCCCCGCGGGGATGGCGGCAAGCCGGCCCTTGGCGCCTCCGCAGGAGCCCCTGTGGAAGGGGGGCTCCGGCCAGGGGCGATCTACGGTAATAACGGCAGTCGCTTCACCTTCTCCCAGAGGCCTCACCGGGGCCGCGCTTGCCTGTTCCTTCCCTGGGGATGCTGTCGACTGGACCCACTTCAGAACTGTGTGGGGTTCTCTGCCTGCTCTTGTGCCCCTGCAGCAGAGAGGTGAGAAGGGACAGGCCCCTGGGACGTTTTCTGGCTGTGGACAGGAGCCGCCACAGCTGAAGCTGCAGAGGCCTGAGATGGGAAAGAAGAAAATCAAGGGCATGTGGGCAGCAGCTGCCTTCCACTGCAGGAAGAGAGAGCCTGCCTCTCTGGGCGAGGCAGGAGCCCTCTGTACAGTCCGCAGGGCCGGACCACCAGCGTGCGATCAGGGTCCGTGCGCGTCACCCAGAGCGCGGTACGGCCGCGCAGCGTGCGAGCGGGGCCACATGTGCAGGAAGCTGCGTTTTGTAAGAGCCGAGAGACACCCGCGTGTTCTTTGAGGTGGAGGGCAGCTGAGCGACTGCAGCTCCAGAAAAGGAAGGGAGGAGAGAAGGAGAAAGAAGGGTCTGAATTGGCAAATTTTTCCTGGCAGTGCTGAGACAGTTGCGGACCCTGGGGGCCCTGTTGCCCCTCTTGGACGTTTTGGGCTGTCCCCTGGCCCCCTCTCTGTCCCATGCTGCTATGATTTTTGTTTGTCTTTTCTTCCCTGTATCTCTGCTCTCGTTCGTTCCTGCTCCCACTCCCTCTTGTGTCTTCTTCTAGCCCTCCCTTTTTCTTTCTTCCAGATGCTTGGTCCTGCTCTCTCTCCTCCCTTTGTTTCACCCTCCCTTTCTCTCCTGTAACCTAGCGCTGTTATTTTCCTTTTTCAGTTCTTGTTTCAGATCGGCTTTGGGGTCTCTTTTTGCCCACAGCTTTCTCTGGCCTGTTCCCAGGCATTGTTATCCTCTGCGAGCCTGTCTGCCGCTCCATGTGCCTGCCTTCCCATTTCCCTCCTTCCTTGTCTTCATGCCTCTATCCTGTGACCTCACTCATGCCTCCCCTGCTCCTGTATCTCCCTGTCCCCGTCCTCCACCCTGTTCACCTCGCCCTCTCTCAGACCCTTTGTGCTGCTCCCTGTCTCGACTGTTGATGGCTTCATCTCTCTCTTTTGTTCTCTCTTCCTGCCTTCTCTCATGCTCCAAGTCTGTCCTTCTCTGTGTTACTCTTGTTGGTTCCAGGCCAGCATCCTACTGCCTGTCTCTCTCTTCCGCAGTCATCTCCTGCTGTCCAGCTCCCTGTCGCTCACCTCTCTTCTAGATGCCTCCGTGCTGCCTCCTCTCCTTGCTGATCCCCCCGCCCTGCTCCCCATCGCTGCCTTGGCGCTCTTTCACCACACCACTCCTGCCCTAAAATACTCGCCCTGTAAATGCCGACCCCACCAATACTGCCCCCCCCAGGCTCCCCACAGAAACGATCCCCTCAAATACCCTACCCTGAAACACTTCCTGTAAAATAGTCCCCTCTAAAAAGTCCCCCAGCAAATAATCACGTGGAAGTGCTCCAAGTTCAAAATATACCCCTGCGAAATAATATTCCTGCCACCCCTGGACCCCCCGTGAAATAATAGTCCCCCCCTGAAATAAGAATTCCCCCCCACCCCCTGAAATAATGGTCCCCAAAAATACTTCCCCCCCCCCGCCCCCGAAATAACAATGCTTCTGCCCGTGAAATACGGCTCCACCACCGAAATGATACTGCTAGGAAAAAATCCCCGCCCCTCACGCCGCCCTTCCTTCCCCCGCCCAGCCAGTAGAATAATACACCCTTCCAAATAATACTTGCCCAATAATACCCCTGGAAATATTATACCCACCCCCCTTGGAATACTACTATGCCTCCCAGTGAAATAATGCACTCCTCCCTGACACCCCCCCCCCCCAATAATTCTCTCCCTGACCCCTGCTGAAGTAAGGCTCGCCCCCCCATGTGAGATGACCCCCCCCCCCCCCCCCCCCCGTGTGAAATGTTGCTACGGCCCTGAGAAAGAACACTCACTCAGCACTCCACCCCCCCACCCCGGATATAATACTACCCCCAATAATATTGCCCCTCCCATACTCCACCCTACCCCCCATTATAAAACTCTCTGCCCCACCGGAGATATAACACTCCCCCTCAATATAAAAATTACCTTTGATATCAAACAAGATACTGCTGCGCTCCTGCGAAATACCACTCCACCACTGCCTGCTAAATACTTCTTCCCCCCACCTCACGAAATAAGATAATTCTAATGTCTGCTTCCTTGCAGTCTCTCACACATTTTGGTCCTTCCACCTCTATTTGGCCTCCAATTACACTTGAACTCTACTTTCTCCAATCCCCTCCTGCTTTCAGCCTCCAGTATTTTCTGGCCTCTACTTATGTTTTTAGCCTCCCACCCTGTTTCAGCTGACCACCTTTCTTCAGCCTACAATTTTTTCTGGCCTGTACTGCCCTCCAGCCTCCCACCCCCTTTCAGGCTCCCGCCTTTTTTATGGTCTCCAATATTTTCTGGACTCTTCTGCCCTCCAACATCCCAACCCGTTTTGGATACCACATTTTTCTGGTCTTTATTTCTCTTCCAGCCTCTCTTTTAGGTCTCTTCCAGCTTTTCTGCACTGCCTGCGTTCCTGCCTTGATGTGCTCTTTGAAGAATTGAATCGATGGAAGACTTTGAATCTATTGGTTGCTTCATCTCTCTCTCTTGTTCTCTCTTCTGTCTTTTCTCGTTCTCCACCCGTCTGTCTTTCTCTCTGTTGCTCTTGTTGGTTCTAGGCCAGCATCCCACTCCCCGTCTCTATTTCTTCCGCAGTCGTCTCCTGCTCTCTGTCTCCCTGTTGCTCACCTGTCTTCTGGATGCCTCAGTGCTGCCTCCTCTCTTTCCTGATCCATCTGGCCCGTTCCCATCCCTGGCTTGATGCTCTTTCTCCACCTCTCTGCCTCGGACCTGTCCCTCTTCTCATCTCTCGGTTGCTACTGTTTCTTTCTCCATCACTCCCTCACTGCCTCTTCCTTTTCCCCTTTTCCCTTCTTCTCTCGGTCCTCCATCCTCTGCCAAGCATTTTGCCTGTAGAGATCCATACCCCTCTCGGTGGTGTTCTTTCCTAGTACAAACTCGTGCCCAGCTCCCGTGCCCTTCCCTTCTGCTCCGTGGGCCTTTCCCTTTCAGCTCGTAGCCCGTCCCGATCCCTCTCCCTTTCTCAATCTGTTGCTCTCTCATGCCTTCAATCCCTCTGTCTTCTTGACCGTCCCTTGCTCTCCCTCCTTCCCACCTTCCTTTCCCCCCACAGGTGATTTCTCTCTGTCTTTCTAGTCTCGACCCATCATTACCTCTCTTCCTCTGTCTTGCTCCGTGATCCTGTTTTGCTTCCAACATATGCCTGTAGATCCCCCCCCCTTCCTTTTCTAAGTGATTTCACCGTCTCTAATTCCACCAGGGCCTCTCATCCCTTTTTGTCTTCCCAGCCCTTTTCAAACACTAATGCCCATCAGAGCGTGCACCTCCTTCCGGCATCTCCGCTTTCCTGGCAGAAATTTGCCCTGGGGGGTCTAGGCCTCCACTTTCCTGCAGCCTGCCAGTCATTTTGGTCCTTCCACTCCATGTGCACCTCCACTTTTTTCTGCCCTTCACTTACGCCAAGCCTCTCTCCCTCTTGCAGCCTGCCTGCCTGCCTCCCTTCGTCCTGCAGCCTCTTGCAGCCTGCCTGCGTGCCTGCCTCCCTTCCTCTTATAGCCTCTCACAGCCTCTTGCAGCTGGCCTGCCTGCCTGCCTCCCCACTTCTTGCAGCCTCTTGCAGCCTGCCTGCCTCCCTCCCTTACTCTTGCCTGCTCCCCCCCTCTTGCAGCCTCTTGCAGCCTGCCTGACTGCCTCCTACCCACTTTCAAACTCTTGCAGACTGCCTGCCTCCCTCCCTTACTCTTGCCTGCCTCCCTCCCTCTTGCACCCTGCTGGCCTGCCTGCCTCCCTCCCTCTTGCAGCCTGCCTGCCTGCCTCCCTCCCTCTTGCAGCCTCTTGCACCCTGCTGGCCGGCCTGCCTCCCTCCCTCTTGCAGCCTGCCAGCCTGCCTGCGTCCATGCCTCTTGCATCCTCTTGCACAATGCCTGCCTGCATGCCTCCCTTGATCTTGCAACCTGGCTGCCTGCCTCCCGCCCTCTTGCAGCCTCTTGCAGCGTGCCTGCATGCCTCCCTCTTTCAGCCTCTTTAACTTGCATGCCTCCCTCCTTCTTGCAGCCTACCTTTTTCCCTCCCTCCATATATACCTTCTTTCCTCTGTCTTGCAGCCTCTTTCAGTCTACCTGCCTGCCTCCCTCTCTCTTGCAGCCTCTTGCACCCTGCCAGCTTGCCTCCCTCCCTCCCTCCCTCCCTACATCTTACAGACTGCCTCCCTCCCTCCCTCCGTCTTACAGCCTCTTGTAGACTGCCTGCCTGCCTCCCTCTTCCAGCCTCTTGAGGCCTGCCTCCCTCCCTCTCTCTTGAAGCCTGACTCCCTCCCTATATAACTTCCTCTCTTCATTTTGCAGCCTTTTGCAGCCTGCCTTCCTAGTTCCCACCCTCCCTCCCTCCATTCCTCCCTCTTGCCATCTCTGTTTTTTCTTGCCTCTACCTGCCCCTGGCTTCACACTCCATTTCAACACCCCACCTTTTATCGGTCTCCAATTTTTTCTACTCTGTACTGCCCTGCAGGCTTCCACTCTGATTCAGTCTCCCACTTTGTTTTTTTTTTGTGTCCATTTTTTTTCTGGACTGTACTGCTCTCCAGCCTCCCACTCCATTTCAGCCTCCCACTTTATCACAGCCTCCAATTTTTTCTGGCCTCTACTGCCCTCCAGCCTCCCACCCCATTTCGGCCTCCATTTATTTCCTAGCCTCCCGCCTCTCTCTTCGGCCTCCCGCCTCTCTTCGGCCTCCCGCCTCTCTTCGGCCTCCCGCCTCTCTTCGGCCTCCCGCCTCTCTTTTCGGCCTCCATTTTTTTCTGGCCTCTACTGCCCACCAGCCTCCCACCCCGTTTCAGCCTCCCACCCCGTTTTGGATACCACATTTTTCTGGCCTGTATTTCCCTTGCAGCCTTTCTTTTAGGTCTCTAGCAGCTTTTCTGCACAGCCTGCGTTCCTGCCTTGATGTGCTCTTTGAAGAATTGAATCGATGGAAGAATTTGAATCTACTGATTGCTTCATCTCTCTCTCTTGTTCTCTCTTCTGTCTTTTCTCGTTCTCCACCCGTCTGTCTTTCTCTCTGGTGCTCTTGTTGGTTCTAGGCCAGCATCCCATCCCCCGTCTCTATTTCTTCCGCAGTCGTCTCCTGCTCTCTGTCTCCCTGTTGCTCACCTGTCTTCTGGATGCCTCAGTGCTGCCTCCTCTCTCCTGATCCGTCTGGCCTGTTCCCATCCCTGGCTTGATGCTCTTTCTCCACCTCTCTGCCTCGGACCTGTCCCTCTTCTCATCTCTCAGTTGCTACTGTTTCTTTCTCCATCACTCCCTCACTGCCTCTTCCTTTTCCCCTTTTCCCTTCTTCTCTCGGTCCTACATCCTCTGCCAAGCATTTTGCCTGTAGAGATCCATACCCCTCTCGGTGGTGTTCTTTCCTAGTACAAACTCCTGACCAGCTCCCGTGCCCTTCCCTTCTGCTCCGTGGGCCTTTCCCTTTCAGCTTGTAGCCCGTCCCGATCCCTCTTCCTTTCTGAATCTGTTGCTCTCTCATGCCTTCAATCCCTCTGTCTTCTTGACCGTCCCTTGCTCTCCCTCCTTCCCACCTTCCTTTCCCCCCACAGGTGATTTCTCTCTGTCTTTCTAGTCTCGACCCATCATTACCTCTCTTCCTCTGTCTTGCTCCGTGATCCTGTTTTGCTTCCAACATATGCCTGTAGATCCCCCCCCCTTCCTTTTCTAAGTGATTTCACCGTCTCTAATTCCACCAGGGCCTCTCATCCCTTTTTGTCTTCCCAGCCCTTTTCAAACACTAATGCCCATCAGAGCGTGCACCTCCTTCCGGCATCTCCGCTTTCCTGGCAGAAATTTGCCCTGGGGTGTCTAGGCCTCCACTTTCCTGCAGCCTGCCAGTCATTTTGGTCCTTCCACTCCATGTGCGCCTCCACTTTTTCCTGCCCTTCACTTACGCCAAGCCTACCTCGCTCTTGCAGCCTGCCTGCCTGCCTCCCCCCCTCCTGTAGCATCTTGCAGCCTGCCTGACTGCCTCCTACCCTCTTTCAACCTCTTGCAGCCTGCCTGCCTCCCTCCCTTACTCTTGCCTGCTCCCTCCCTCTTGCAGCCTCTTGCAGCTTGCCTGCCTGCCTCCCTCCCTCTTGCAGCCTCTTGCAGCTTGCCTGCCTGCCTCCCTCCCTCTTGCAGCCTCTTGCACGCTGCTAGCCTGCCTGCTTCCATCCCTCTTGCATCCTCTTGCAGGCTTCCTGGCTGCGTCCTTCCCTCCCTCTTGCAGTCATTTTCAGCTTGCTTGCCTTCCTCCCTCCCTCTTGCAGCGTGCCTGTCTGCCTCCCTCCCTCTTGCATCCTCTTGCACAATGCCTGCCTGTGTGTCTCCCTTGATCTTGCAACCTGGCTCCCTGCCTCCCTCCCTCTTGCAGCCTCTTGCAGACTGTCTCCATGCCTCCCTCTTTCAGCCTCTTTAACTTGCATATCTCCCACCTTCTTGCAGCCTACCTTTTCCCCTCGCTCCATATATACCTTATTTTCTCTGTCTTGCAGACTCTTGCAGCCTGCCTGCCTTCCTTCCCCCCTCTTGCAGACTCTTGCAGCCTGCCTGCCTTCCTTCCCCCCTCTTGCAGACTCTTGCAGCCTGCCTGCCTTCGTCCCCGCCTCTTGCAGACACTTGCACCCTGCCTGCCTGCTTCCCCCCCTCTTGTAGCCTCTTGCAGCCTGCCTGACTGCCTCCTACCCACTTTCAGCGTCTTGCAGCCTGTCTGCCTCCCTCCCTTACTCTTTCCTTCCTGCCTTCCTCTTGCAGCTTCTTGCAGCTTGCCTGCATGCCTCCCTCTTTTGGCCTCTTTAACTTGCATGCCTCTCTCCATCTTGCAGCCTACCTTTTTCCCTCCCTCCATATATACCTTCTTTCCTCTGTCTTGCAGCCTCTTTCAGTCTGCCTGTCTGCCTCCCTCTCTCTTGCAGCCTCTTGCACCCTGCCAGCTTGCCTCCCTCCATCTTACAGACTGCCTCCCTCCTTCCCTCCGTCTTGCAGCCTCTTGTAGACTGCCTGCCTGCCTCCCTCTTCCAGCGTCTTGAGGCCTGCCTCCCTCCCTCTCTCTTGAAGCCTGACTCCCTCCCTATATATCTTCCTCTCTTCATTTTGCAGCCTTTTGCAGCCTGCCTTCCTCGTTCCCACCCTCCCCCCCTCCATTCCTCCCTCTTGCCATCTCTGTTTTTTCTTGCCTCTACCTGCCCCTGGCTTCACACTCCATTTCAACACCCCACCTTTGATCGGTCTCCAATTTTTTCTATTCTCTACTGCCCTGCAGGCTTCCACTCTGTTTCAGTCTCCCACCTTTTTTTTATTTTTTTTTTTGGTCTCCTTTTTTTTTCTGGCCTGTACTGCTCTCCAGCCTCCCACCCCATTTCAGCCTCCCACCCCATTTCAGGCTCCATTTTTTCCTGGCCTCTACTGCCCTCCAGCCTCCCACCCCATTTCAGCCTCCCACCTCTTTTCGGCCTCCAATTTTTTCTGGCCTCTACTGCCCTCCAGCCTCCCACCCCGTTTCAGCCTCCCACCTCTTTTCGGCCTCCATTTTTTTCTGGCCTCTACTGCCAGTAGATTTCTCCATTTGTAATTCTCACATGGCCTCCCACTCTTTTTTTTGTCTTCCCAGCCCTTTTCCTACTCTAATGCCCATCAGAACGTGCACCCCCTACCGGCACCTACTTGTTTCTGGCCTATGTTTGTCCTGTGGACTCTTCTTTCCTGTGGCCTCCCATCACATTTTGGAACCCCTGAAAATACTGCCCCTGAAGAGTCTTCCGAAATAGTCTGTCCAGTAACACTCCCCTGCCTTGAAATAGCCCCGCCTGAAACAGTTCCTCCCCAAATAGTCCCCCCTGCCATATTCCCCCCTGCAATAGTGCCTTCAAAAGAGTCTCCCTGAAGTAGTCCCTCCCGCAATAACTCACTCTCTGAAATAATCCCCCCAAAATATTCCCCCTTAAACTCGTGCCCCTCTGAAATGCTGGGGTTTCAACCCCAAGCCCCAAATTAAGGTTGACATAGGGGTGATTTCCACAGTCCTTCACAAAGTGGTGGTGAGTTTCCCTTTAAACTTCCCTCTGGCTTTGCAGGGAGAGCCATTAGGTAAATGTGCCCCAGGTGTTCTGCATTAAGTAAAGACAGGTCAGGTGTCCCATGGAGAGGATAAAAGCTGGGACCACTTGCAGGAAGTGTGGACTGGCTGTCTGTGTGGTGGATGCATTCTGAAGAATTTTCTGTTGGGGAAGGATCTCCCGACTCCCTGGAACTGGGCTCTTCAGGTCTGGCTTTTGTCAATGTGGGCTTTGTAGAGATTCAGTATCTGGCTTTCTTGGTCTTATGTATTTGGCTTGTTGACCTGGTTGTCTCCCATCCCTTCTATGGGAGACTGTATTTCACTGTTTATTGCAGCCATTGCTGGTCGTGCGGTGTCGTTGTTGGGATCATTGTGATTGATGTCAATTATGTGTAACCCGATTGACTTGTACCCCCAGTGATCACCCGTGTAGCAACCCTTTAGTGTCAAATTTAATTTGGTTATCGGTTCATCTTGAGGCTGGCTGTGTCCTTTATGCTAGGCCTGATAATTGGCAAAACACCCTCAAAGTAGCACTCCTGAAATAGCCTGTCCTGTAACACTCCCGCCTCAAAATAGGACTGCAACCAAAGAGTCCTCCCCAAAATACGTCCCCCTGAAATGGTCTCCCTGAAACCGTCCCTCCCATAACACTTCCTCAGGAAGAGTCCTCCACAGTACCCCTGAAATAGTTTTCCCCAATAAATAGTCCCCCTGAAACAGTACCTGCCATAACTCTCCTGCCACAAAACACTCTCCCTGGAAAATCTACCTCCACCAGTACTCCCCCCCCAAAATGTTCTCCCCAGAAACGGTCCTCCCCAAATCCTTTCTCCCGGAATAGTCTCCCCTCAAATGCTCTCCCCTGAAGCACTCCCTCTGAAATAGATCCCTCGAAAGACTTCCCCCTGGAAATAATCCCCCTGTAATGCTCTGCTCTTAAAATACTCCCCCGTCAAATAGTCGTCCATTAAATATCCCTCCTAAATACACCCAACAAAATACTCTCCCAAAGGAGTCTCCAAATAGCCTCCCTGAAATAGACCCTCCATATCAATTCCCCTGAAAAGATACCCCCTGAAATATTTAGGCCCCAAAACAGTCCCACTGAAACTGTCCGCCCCCAAATAGTTTCCACATAATACACTCCCCTTTATTCTAAGGCCTACTTTCCCGGGGCCTCCCACCCATTTTGGTCCTTCCACACCGTTTGGCCTCCATGTTTTCCTGCCCTCAACTTCCCCTAAGCCTCCCTCCCCCTTGCAGCCACCCCTTTTTTTTTTTTTTGTCTCTACCCCCCCCCCCGGCTGGCCTCCCCCCATGTTTCAGCCTCCCACATTTTTTTGGCCTTTATCTCCCCCTGGCCACCCACCCCATTTCAGCCTCCCACCTATTTTCAGCCTCCATTTTTTTTCCTGGCCTCTACTGCCCTCCAGCCTCCCATTCCCGTTTCAACCTCCCACCCCTTTTCGGCCTCCACTTTTTTCTGGCCTCTACTGCCCTCCAGCCTCCCACCCCGTTTTGGATACCACATTTTTCTGGTCTTTATTTCTCTTCCAGCCTCTCTTTTAGGTCTCTTGCAGCTTTTCTGCACTGCCTGCGTTCCTGCCTTGACGTGTCTTTGAAGAATTGAATCGATGGAAGACTTTGAATCTGTTGGTTGCTTCATCTCTCTCTCTTGTTCTCTCTTCTGTCTTTTCTCGTTCTCCACCCGTCTGTCTTTCTCTCTGTTGCTCTTGTTGGTTCTAGGCCAGCATCCCACTGCCCATCTCTATTTCTTCCGCAGTCGTCTCCTGCTCTCTGTCTCCCTGTTGCTCACCTGTCTTCTGGATGCCTCAGTGCTGCCTCCTCTCTCCTGATCCGTCTGGCCTGTTCCCATCCCTGGCTTGATGCTCTTTCTCCACCTCTCTGCCTCGGACCTGTCCCTCTTCTCATCTCTCAGTTGCTACTGTTTCTTTCTCCATCACTTCCTCACTGCCTCTTCCTTTTCCCCTTTTCCCTTCTTCTCTCGGTCCTCCATCCTCTGCCAAGCATTTTGCCTGTAGAGATCCATACCCCTCTCGGTGGTGTTCTTTCCTACTACAAACTCGTGCCCAGCTCCCGTGCCCTTCCCTTCTGCTCCGTGGGCCTTTCCCTTTCAGCTTGTAGCCCGTCCCGATCCCTCTCCCTTTCTCAATCTCTTGCTCTCTCATGCCTTCAATCCCTCTGTCTTCTTGACCGTCCCTTGCTCTCCCTCCTTCCCACCTTCCTTTCCCCCCACAGGTGATTTCTCTCTGTCTTTCTAGTCTCGACCCATCATTACCTCTCTTCCTCTGTCTTGCTCCGTGATCCTGTTTTGCTTCCAAAATATGCCTGTAGATCCCCCCCCCCTTCCTTTTCTAAGTGATTTCACCGTCTCTAATTCCACCAGGGCCTCTCATCCCTTTTTGGCTATCCAGCCCTTTTCAAACACTAATGCCCATCAGAGCGTGCACCTCCTTTCGGCATGTCCGCTTTCCTGGTAGAAATTTGCCCTGTGGCGTCTAGGCCTCCACTTTCCTGCAGCCTGCCAGTCATTTTGCTCCTTCCACTCCATGTGCGCCTCCACTTTTTCCCGCCCTTCACTTACGCCAAGCCTCCCTCCCTCGCAGCCTGCCTGACTGCCTCCCCCCCTCCTGTAGCATCTTGCAGCCTGCCTGCCTCCCTCCCTTACTCTTGCCTGCACCCTCCCTCTTGCAGCCTCTTGCAGCTTGCCTGCCTGCCTCCCTCCCTCTTGCAGCCTCTTGCACAATGCCTGCCTGCGTGCCTCCCTTGATCTTGCAACCTGGCTCCCTGGCTCCCGCCCTCTTGTAGCCTCTTGCAGCCTGCCTGACTGCCTCCTACCCACTTTCAGCGTCTTGCAGCCTGTCTGCCTCCCTCCCTTACTCTTTCCTTCCTGCCTTCCTCTTGCAGCCTCTTGCAGCTTGCCTGCCTGCCTCCTTCCCTCTTGCAGCCTCTTGCTCCCTGCCGGCCTGCCTGCCTCCTTCCCTCTTGAAGCCTCTTGCACCCTGCCGGTCTGCCTGCCTCCCCCCGACTTCTAGCCTCTTGCAGCCTGCCTGACTTCCTTGTACTTTCTTTCAAACTCTTGCAGCCTGCCTGCCTCCCTCCCTTACTCTTGCCTGCTCCCTCCCTCTTGCAGCCTCTTCCACCCTGCTGGCCTGCCTGCCTCCCTCCCTCTTGCAGCGTGCCTGCCTGCCTCCCTCCCTCTTGCAGCGTGCCTGCCTGCCTCCCTCCCTCTTGCAGCTTCTTGCACCCTGCCAGCCTGCCTGCTTCCATCCCTCTTGCATCCTCTTGCAGGCTTCCTGGCTGCGTCCTTCCCTCCCTCTTGCAGTCATTTTCAGCTTGCTTGCCTTCCTCCATCCCTCTTGCAGCGTGCCTGCCTTCCTCCCTCCCTCTTGCAGCGTGCCTGCCTTCCTCCCTCCCTCTTGCAGCGTGCCTGCCTTCCTCCCTCCCTCTTGCAGCGTGCCTGCCTTCCTCCCTCCCTCTTGCATCCTCTTGCACAATGCCTGCCTGCACGCCTCCCTTGATCTTGCAACCTGGCTCCCTGCCTCCCGCCCTCTTGCAGCCTCTTGCAGCGTGCCTGCATGCCTCTCTCTTTCAGCCTCTTTAACTTGCATGTCTCCCTCCTTCTTGCAGCCTACCTTTTTTCCCTCGCTCCATATATACCTTCTTTTCTCTGTCTTGCATCCTCTTGCAGCCTGCCTGCCTGCCTCCCCCCCTCTTGCAGACTCTTGCAGCCTGCCTGCCTGCCTCCCCCCCTCTTGTAGCCTCTTGCAGCCTGCCTGAATGCCTCCTACCCGCTTTCAGCGTCTTGCAGCCTGCCTGCCTCCCTCCCTTACTCTTTCCTTCCTGCCTTCCTCTTGCAGCCTCTTGCAGCTTGCCTGCCTGCCTGCATCCCTCCCTCTTGCAGCCTCTTGCACCCTGCTGGCCTGCCTGCCTCCCCCCGACTTGTAGCCTCTTGCAGCCTGCCTGACTGCCTCGTACTCTCTTTCAAACTCTTGCAGCCTGCCTGCCTCCCTCCCTTACTCTTGCCTGCTCCCTCCCTCTTGCAGCCTCTTGCACCCTGCTGGCCTGCCTGCTCCCTCCCTCTTGCAGCCTCTTGCACCCTGCTGGCCTGCCTGCTCCCTCCCTCTTGCAGCCTCTTGCACCCTGCTGGCCTGCCTGCCTCCCTCCCTCTTGCAGCCTCTTGCACCCTGCCGGCCGGCCTGCCTGCCTCCCTCTTGCAGCCTGCTAGCCTGTCTGCCTCCATGCCTCTGGCATCCTCTTGCAGGCTTCCTGGCTGTGTCCTTCCCTCCCTCTTGCAGTCATTTTCAGCGTGCCTGTCTGCCTCCCTCCCTCTTGCATCCTCTTGCACAATGCCTGCCTGCATGCCTCCCTTGATCTTGCAACCTGGCTGCCTGCCTCCCGCCCTCTTGCAGCCTCTTGCAGCGTGCCTGCATGCCTCCCTCTTTCAGCCTCTTTAACTTGCATGCCTCACTCCTTCTTGCAGCCTACCTTTTTTCCCCTCCCTCCATATATACCTTTCCTCCATCTTGCAGCCTCTTTCAGTCTGCCTGCCTGCCTCCCTCTCTCTTGCAGCCTCTTGCACCCTGCCAGCTTGCCTCCCTCCCTCGCTCCCTCCCTCCCTCCCTCCCTCCCTCTTACAGCCTCTTGTAGAGTGCCTGCCTGCCTCCCTCTTCCAGCGTCTTGAGGCCTGCCTCCCTCCCTCTCTCTTGAAGCCTGACTCCCTCCCTATATAACTTCCTCTCTTCATTTTGCAGCCTTTTGCAGCCTGCCTTCCTAGTTCCCACCCTCCCTCCCTCCATTCCTCCCTCTTGCCATCTCTGATTTTTCTTGCCTCTACCTGCCCCTGGCTTCGCACTCCATTTCACACCCCACCTTTTATCGGTCTCCAATTTTTTCTACTCTCTACTGCCCTGCAGGCTTCCACTCTGTTTCAGTCTCCCACCTTTTTTTTTTTGTCTCCATTTTTTTCCTGGCCTTTACTGCTCTCCAGCCTCCCACTTTATCACGGCCTGCAATTTTTTCTGGCCTCTACTGCCCTCCAGCCTCCCACCTCTTTTCAGCCTCCCACCTCTTTTCAGCCTCCCACCCCTTTTCAGCCTCCATTTTTTCCTGGCCTCAACTGCCCTCCAGCCTCCCACCCCATTTCAGCCTCCCACCTATTTTCAGCCTCCATTTTTTCCTGGCCTCCCACCCCGTTTCAGCCTCCCACCCCTTTTCGGCCTCCATTATTTTCTGGCCTCTACTGCCCTCCAGCCTCCCACCCCGTTTCAGCCTCCCACCCCGTTTTGGATACCACATTTTTCTGGTCTTTATTTCCCTTCCAGCCTCTCTTTTAGATCTCTTGCAGCTTTTCTGCACTGCCTGCGTTCCTGCCTTGACGTGCTCTTTGAAGAATTGAAGCGATCGAAGACTTGGAATCTGTTGGTTGCTTCATCTCTCTCTCTTGTTCTCTCTTCTGTCTTTTCTCGTTCTCCACCCGTCTGTCTTTCTCTCTGTTGCTCTTCTTGGTTCTAGGCCAGCATCCCACTCCCCGTCTCTATTTCTTCCGCAGTCGTCTCCTGCTCTCTGTCTCCCTGTTGCTCACCTGTCTTCTGGATGCCTCAGTGGTGCCTCCTCTCTCCTGATCCATCTGGCCCGTTCCCATCCCTGGCTTGATGCTCTTTCTCCACCTCTCTGCCTCGGACCTGTCCCTCTTCTCATCTCTCAGTTGCTACTGTTTCTTTCTCCATCACTCCCTCACTGCCTCTTCCTTTTCCCCTTTTCCCTTCTTCTCTCGGTCCTACATCCTCTGCCAAGCATTTTGCCTGTAGAGATCCATACCCCTCTCGGTGGTGTTCTTTCCTACTACAAACTCATGCCCAGCTCCCGTGCCCTTCCCTTCTGCTCCGTGGGCCTTTCCCTGTCAGCTCGTAGCCCGTCCCGATCCCTCTCCCTTTCTCAATCTCTTGCTCTCTCATGCCTTCAATCCCTCTGTCTTCTTGACCGTCCCTTGCTCTCCCTCCTTCCCACCTTCCTTTCCCCCCACAGGTGATTTCTCTCTGTCTTTCTAGTCTCGACCCATCATTACCTCTCTTCCTCTGTCTTGCTCCGTGATCCTGTTTTGCTTCCAACATATGCCTGTAGATCCCCCCCCCTTCCTTTTCTAAGTGATTTCACCGTCTCTAATTCCACCAGGGCCTCTCATCCCTTTTTGGCTATCCAGCCCTTTTCAAACACTAATGCCCATCAGAGCGTGCACCTCCTTCCAGCATCTCCGCTTTCGTGGCAGAAATTTGCCCTGTGGCGTCTAAGCCTCCACTTTCCTGCAGCCTGCCAGTCATTTTGCTCCTTCCACTCCATGTGCACCTCCACTTTTTCCTGCCCTTCACTTACACCAAGCCTCCCTCCCTCCTGCAGCCTCTTGCACGCTGCCAGCCTGCCTGCTTCCATCCCTCTTGCATCCTCTTGCAGACTTCCTGGCTGCGTCCTTCCCTCCCTCTTGCATTCATTTTCAGCTTGCCTGCCTGCCTCCCTCGCTCTTGCAGCCTCTTGCAGCGTGCCTGTCTGCCTCCCTCCCTCTTGCATCCTCTTGCACAATGCCTGCCTGTGTGCCTCCCTTGATCTTGCAACCTGGCTCCCTGCCTCCCGCCCTCTTGCAGCCTCTTGCAGACTGTCTCCATGCCTCCCTCTTTCAGCCTCTTTAACTTGCATGTCTCCCTCCTTCTTGCAGCCTACCTTTTTCCCTTGCTCCATATATACCTTCTTTTCTCTGTCTTGCAGACTCTTGCAGCCTGCCTGCCTTCGTCCCCGCCTCTTGCAGACTCTTGCAGCCTGCCTGCCTTCGTCCCTGCCTCTTGCAGACTCTTGCAGCCTGCCTGCCTTCGTCCCCGCCTCTTGCAGACTCTTGCAGCCTGCCTGCCTGCCTCCCCCCCTCTTGTAGCCTCTTGCAGCCTGCCTGACTGCCTCCTACCCACTTTCAGCGTCTTGCAGCCTGTCTGTGTCCCTCCCTTACTCTTTCCTTCCTGTCTCCCTCTTGCAGCCTTCTGCAGGTTGTCTGCCTGCCTCCTTCCCTCTTGTAGCCTCTTGCACCCTGCTGGCCTGCCTGCCTCCTTCCCTCTTGCAGCCTCTTGCACCCTGCCGGCCTGCCTGCCTCCCCCCGACTTGTAGCCTCTTGCAGCCTGCCTGACTGCCTCGTACTCTCTTTCAAACTCTTGCAGCCTGCCTGCCTCCCTCCCTTACTCTTGCCTGCTCCCTCCCTCTTGCAGCCTCTTGCACCCTGCTGGCCTGCCTGCCTCCCTCCCTCTTGCAGCCTCTTGCACCCTGCCGGCCGGCCTGCCTGCCTCCCTCTTGCAGTCTGCCAGCCTGCCTGCCTCCATGCCTCTGGCATCCTCTTGCAGGCTTCCTGGCTGTGTCCTTCCCTCCCTCTTGCAGTCATTTTCAGCGTGCCTGTCTGCCTCCCTCCCTCTTGCATCCTCTTGCACAATGCCTGTCTGCCTGCCTCCCTTGATCTTGCAACCTGGCTGCCTGCCTCCCGCCTTCTTGCAGCCTCTTGCAGCGTGCCTGCATGCCTCCCTCTTTCAGTCTCTTTAACTTGCATGTCTCTACTTCTTGCAGCCTACCTTTTTTCCCTCCCTCCATATATACCTTCTTTCCTCCGTCTTGCAGCCTCTTTCAGTCTGTCTGCCTGCCTCCCTCTCTCTTGCAGCCTCTTGCACCCTGCCAGCTTGCCTGCCTCCCTCCCTGCCTCCCTCCCTCCCTCCCTCCCTCCCTCCCTCCCTCCGTCTTGCAGCCTCTTCTAGGCTGCCTGCCTACCTCCCTCTTCCAGCGTCTTGAGGCCTGCCTCCCTCCCTCTCTCTTGAAGCCTGACTCCCTCCCTATATAACTTCCTCTCTTCATTTTGCAGCTTTTTGCAGCCTGCCTTCCTCGTTCCCACCCTCCCCCCCTCCATTCCTCCCTCTTGCCATCTCTGTTTTTTCTTGCCTCTACCTGCCCCTGGCTTCACACTCCATTTCAACACCCCACCTTTGATCGGTCTCCAATTTTTTCTACTCTCTACTGCCCTGCAGGCTTCCACTCTGTTTCAGTCTCCCACCTTTTTTTTATTTTTTTTTTTTGGTCTCCTTTTTTTTTCTGGCCTGTACTGCTCTCCAGCCTCCCACTCCATTTCAGCCTCCCACTCCATTTCAGCCTCCCACTTTATCACGGCCTCCATTTTTTTCTGGCTCCTACTGCCCTCCAGCCTCCCACTCCATTTCAGCCTCCCACCTCTTTTCGGCCTCCATTTATTCCGGGCCTCTACTGCTCTCCAGCCTCCCACCTATTTTCGGCCTCCATTTTTTTCTGGCCTCTACTGCCCTACAGCCTCCAACCCCATTTCAGCCTCCCACCTCTTTTCAGCCTCCATTTTTTTCTGGCCTCTACTGCCCTACAGCCTCCCCCCCCCGTTTTGGATACCACATTTTTCTGGCCTGTATTTCCCTTCCAGCCTCTCTTTTAGGTCTCTTGCAGCTTTTCCGCACTGCCTGCGTTCCTGCCTTGATGTGCTCTTTGAAGAATTGAATCGATGGAAGACCTTTAATCTGTTGGTTGCTTCATCTCTCTCTCTTGTTCTCTCTTCTGTCTTTTCTCGTTCTCCACCCGTCTGTCTTTCTCTCTGTTGCTCTTCTTGGTTCTAGGCCAGCATCCCACTCCCCGTCTCTATTTCTTCCGCAGTCGTCTCCTGCTCTCTGTCTCCCTGTTGCTCACCTGTCTTCTGGATGCCTCAGTGCTGCCTCCTCTCTTTCCTGATCCGTCTGGCCTGTTCCCATCCCTGGCTTGATGCTCTTTCTCCACCTCTCTGCCTCGGACCTGTCCCTCTTCTCATCTCTCGGTTGCTACTGTTTCTTTCTCCATCACTTCCTAACTGCCTCTTCCTTTTCCCCTTTTCCCTTCTTCTCTCGGTCCTCCATCCTCTGCCAAGCGTTTTGCCTGTAGAGATCCATACCCCTCTCGGTGGTGCTCTTTCCTGCTATAACCCTGTTCCCAGATCCCTGTTCCATCCTCTTCTGCTCCGTGGCCTTTTCCCTTTCAATTTGTAGCCTGTCCCGCTCCCTCTCCCTTTCTCTCTCTCTTGCTCTCTCTTCCCCTTATGCTCTCTGCCTTTTTAACCTTCTCTTGCTCTCCCTCCTTTCCACCTTCCTTTCCCCCCACATTTGATTTCTCTCTCTCTGCCTTTGTAGTCTTGGCCCATCATTCTCTCTCTACCTCTGTCTTGCTCCCTGAACTTGTTTTTCCTCCAACATGTGCCCGCAGGACTTCTCCTTTTTTTTTTTTTTTTTTTTTTTTTTTTTTTTCCTAGTGATTTCTCCATTTGTAATTCCCACATGGCCTCCCACTCTTTTTTTTGTCTTCCCGGCCCTTTTCAGACTCTAATGCCCATCAGAACGTGCACCCCCTACCGGCACCTACTTGTTTCTGGCCTATGTTTGTCCTGTGGACTCTTCTTTCCTGTGGCCTCCCATCACATTTTGGGACCCCTGAAAATACTGCCCCTGAAGAGTCTTCCGAAATAGTCTGTCCAGTAACACTCCCCTGCCTTGAAATAGCCCCGCCTGAAACAGTTCCTCCCCAAATAGTCCCCCCTGCAATAGTGCCTTCAAAAGAGTCTCCCTGAAGTAGTCCCTCCCGCAATAACTCACTCTCTGAAATAATCCCCCCAAAATATTCCCCCTTAAACTCGTGCCCCTCTGAAATGCTGGGGTTTCAACCCCAAGCCCCAAATTAAGGTTGACATAGGGGTGATTTCCACAGTCCTTCACAAAGTGGTGGTGAGTTTCCCTTTAAACTTCCCTCTGGCTTTGCAGGGAGAGCCATTAGGTAAATGTGCCCCAGGTGTTCTGCATTAAGTAAAGACAGGTCAGGTGTCCCATGGAGAGGATAAAAGCTGGGACCACTTGCAGGAAGTGTGGACTGGCTGTCTGTGTGGTGGATGCATTCTGAAGAATTTTCTGTTGGGGAAGGATCTCCCGACTCCCTGGAACTGGGCTCTTCAGGTCTGGCTTTTGTCAATGTGGGCTTTGTAGAGATTCAGTATCTGGCTTTCTTGGTCTTATGTATTTGGCTTGTTGACCTGGTTGTCTCCCATCCCTTCTATGGGAGACTGTATTTCACTGTTTATTGCAGCCATTGCTGGTCGTGCGGTGTCGTTGTTGGGATCATTGTGATTGATGTCAATTATGTGTAACCCGATTGACTTGTACCCCCAGTGATCACCCGTGTAGCAACCCTTTAGTGTCAAATTTAATTTGGTTATCGGTTCATCTTGAGGCTGGCTGTGTCCTTTATGCTAGGCCTGATAATTGGCAAAACACCCTCAAAGTAGCACTCCTGAAATAGCCTGTCCTGTAACACTCCCGCCTCAAAATAGGACTGCAACCAAAGAGTCCTCCCCAAAATACGTCCCCCTGAAATGGTCTCCCTGAAACCGTCCCTCCCATAACACTTCCTCAGGAAGAGTCCTCCACAGTACCCCTGAAATAGTTTTCCCCAATAAATAGTCCCCCTGAAACAGTACCTGCCATAACTCTCCTGCCACAAAACACTCTCCCTGGAAAATCTACCTCCACCAGTACTCCCCCCCCAAAATGTTCTCCCCAGAAACGGTCCTCCCCAAATCCTTTCTCCCGGAATAGTCTCCCCTCAAATGCTCTCCCCTGAAGCACTCCCTCTGAAATAGATCCCTCGAAAGACTTCCCCCTGGAAATAATCCCCCTGTAATGCTCTGCTCTTAAAATACTCCCCCGTCAAATAGTCGTCCATTAAATATCCCTCCTAAATACACCCAACAAAATACTCTCCCAAAGGAGTCTCCAAATAGCCTCCCTGAAATAGACCCTCCATATCAATTCCCCTGAAAAGATACCCCCTGAAATATTTAGGCCCCAAAACAGTCCCACTGAAACTGTCCGCCCCCAAATAGTTTCCACATAATACACTCCCCTTTATTCTAAGGCCTACTTTCCCGGGGCCTCCCACCCATTTTGGTCCTTCCACACCGTTTGGCCTCCATGTTTTCCTGCCCTCAACTTCCCCTAAGCCTCCCTCCCCCTTGCAGCCACCCCTTTTTTTTTTTTTTGTCTCTACCCCCCCCCCCGGCTGGCCTCCCCCCATGTTTCAGCCTCCCACATTTTTTTGGCCTTTATCTCCCCCTGGCCACCCACCCCATTTCAGCCTCCCACCTATTTTCAGCCTCCATTTTTTTTCCTGGCCTCTACTGCCCTCCAGCCTCCCATTCCCGTTTCAACCTCCCACCCCTTTTCGGCCTCCACTTTTTTCTGGCCTCTACTGCCCTCCAGCCTCCCACCCCGTTTTGGATACCACATTTTTCTGGTCTTTATTTCTCTTCCAGCCTCTCTTTTAGGTCTCTTGCAGCTTTTCTGCACTGCCTGCGTTCCTGCCTTGACGTGTCTTTGAAGAATTGAATCGATGGAAGACTTTGAATCTGTTGGTTGCTTCATCTCTCTCTCTTGTTCTCTCTTCTGTCTTTTCTCGTTCTCCACCCGTCTGTCTTTCTCTCTGTTGCTCTTGTTGGTTCTAGGCCAGCATCCCACTGCCCATCTCTATTTCTTCCGCAGTCGTCTCCTGCTCTCTGTCTCCCTGTTGCTCACCTGTCTTCTGGATGCCTCAGTGCTGCCTCCTCTCTCCTGATCCGTCTGGCCTGTTCCCATCCCTGGCTTGATGCTCTTTCTCCACCTCTCTGCCTCGGACCTGTCCCTCTTCTCATCTCTCAGTTGCTACTGTTTCTTTCTCCATCACTTCCTCACTGCCTCTTCCTTTTCCCCTTTTCCCTTCTTCTCTCGGTCCTCCATCCTCTGCCAAGCATTTTGCCTGTAGAGATCCATACCCCTCTCGGTGGTGTTCTTTCCTACTACAAACTCGTGCCCAGCTCCCGTGCCCTTCCCTTCTGCTCCGTGGGCCTTTCCCTTTCAGCTTGTAGCCCGTCCCGATCCCTCTCCCTTTCTCAATCTCTTGCTCTCTCATGCCTTCAATCCCTCTGTCTTCTTGACCGTCCCTTGCTCTCCCTCCTTCCCACCTTCCTTTCCCCCCACAGGTGATTTCTCTCTGTCTTTCTAGTCTCGACCCATCATTACCTCTCTTCCTCTGTCTTGCTCCGTGATCCTGTTTTGCTTCCAAAATATGCCTGTAGATCCCCCCCCCCTTCCTTTTCTAAGTGATTTCACCGTCTCTAATTCCACCAGGGCCTCTCATCCCTTTTTGGCTATCCAGCCCTTTTCAAACACTAATGCCCATCAGAGCGTGCACCTCCTTTCGGCATGTCCGCTTTCCTGGTAGAAATTTGCCCTGTGGCGTCTAGGCCTCCACTTTCCTGCAGCCTGCCAGTCATTTTGCTCCTTCCACTCCATGTGCGCCTCCACTTTTTCCCGCCCTTCACTTACGCCAAGCCTCCCTCCCTCGCAGCCTGCCTGACTGCCTCCCCCCCTCCTGTAGCATCTTGCAGCCTGCCTGCCTCCCTCCCTTACTCTTGCCTGCACCCTCCCTCTTGCAGCCTCTTGCAGCTTGCCTGCCTGCCTCCCTCCCTCTTGCAGCCTCTTGCACAATGCCTGCCTGCGTGCCTCCCTTGATCTTGCAACCTGGCTCCCTGGCTCCCGCCCTCTTGTAGCCTCTTGCAGCCTGCCTGACTGCCTCCTACCCACTTTCAGCGTCTTGCAGCCTGTCTGCCTCCCTCCCTTACTCTTTCCTTCCTGCCTTCCTCTTGCAGCCTCTTGCAGCTTGCCTGCCTGCCTCCTTCCCTCTTGCAGCCTCTTGCTCCCTGCCGGCCTGCCTGCCTCCTTCCCTCTTGAAGCCTCTTGCACCCTGCCGGTCTGCCTGCCTCCCCCCGACTTCTAGCCTCTTGCAGCCTGCCTGACTTCCTTGTACTTTCTTTCAAACTCTTGCAGCCTGCCTGCCTCCCTCCCTTACTCTTGCCTGCTCCCTCCCTCTTGCAGCCTCTTCCACCCTGCTGGCCTGCCTGCCTCCCTCCCTCTTGCAGCGTGCCTGCCTGCCTCCCTCCCTCTTGCAGCGTGCCTGCCTGCCTCCCTCCCTCTTGCAGCTTCTTGCACCCTGCCAGCCTGCCTGCTTCCATCCCTCTTGCATCCTCTTGCAGGCTTCCTGGCTGCGTCCTTCCCTCCCTCTTGCAGTCATTTTCAGCTTGCTTGCCTTCCTCCATCCCTCTTGCAGCGTGCCTGCCTTCCTCCCTCCCTCTTGCAGCGTGCCTGCCTTCCTCCCTCCCTCTTGCAGCGTGCCTGCCTTCCTCCCTCCCTCTTGCAGCGTGCCTGCCTTCCTCCCTCCCTCTTGCATCCTCTTGCACAATGCCTGCCTGCACGCCTCCCTTGATCTTGCAACCTGGCTCCCTGCCTCCCGCCCTCTTGCAGCCTCTTGCAGCGTGCCTGCATGCCTCTCTCTTTCAGCCTCTTTAACTTGCATGTCTCCCTCCTTCTTGCAGCCTACCTTTTTTCCCTCGCTCCATATATACCTTCTTTTCTCTGTCTTGCATCCTCTTGCAGCCTGCCTGCCTGCCTCCCCCCCTCTTGCAGACTCTTGCAGCCTGCCTGCCTGCCTCCCCCCCTCTTGTAGCCTCTTGCAGCCTGCCTGAATGCCTCCTACCCGCTTTCAGCGTCTTGCAGCCTGCCTGCCTCCCTCCCTTACTCTTTCCTTCCTGCCTTCCTCTTGCAGCCTCTTGCAGCTTGCCTGCCTGCCTGCATCCCTCCCTCTTGCAGCCTCTTGCACCCTGCTGGCCTGCCTGCCTCCCCCCGACTTGTAGCCTCTTGCAGCCTGCCTGACTGCCTCGTACTCTCTTTCAAACTCTTGCAGCCTGCCTGCCTCCCTCCCTTACTCTTGCCTGCTCCCTCCCTCTTGCAGCCTCTTGCACCCTGCTGGCCTGCCTGCTCCCTCCCTCTTGCAGCCTCTTGCACCCTGCTGGCCTGCCTGCTCCCTCCCTCTTGCAGCCTCTTGCACCCTGCTGGCCTGCCTGCCTCCCTCCCTCTTGCAGCCTCTTGCACCCTGCCGGCCGGCCTGCCTGCCTCCCTCTTGCAGCCTGCTAGCCTGTCTGCCTCCATGCCTCTGGCATCCTCTTGCAGGCTTCCTGGCTGTGTCCTTCCCTCCCTCTTGCAGTCATTTTCAGCGTGCCTGTCTGCCTCCCTCCCTCTTGCATCCTCTTGCACAATGCCTGCCTGCATGCCTCCCTTGATCTTGCAACCTGGCTGCCTGCCTCCCGCCCTCTTGCAGCCTCTTGCAGCGTGCCTGCATGCCTCCCTCTTTCAGCCTCTTTAACTTGCATGCCTCACTCCTTCTTGCAGCCTACCTTTTTTCCCCTCCCTCCATATATACCTTTCCTCCATCTTGCAGCCTCTTTCAGTCTGCCTGCCTGCCTCCCTCTCTCTTGCAGCCTCTTGCACCCTGCCAGCTTGCCTCCCTCCCTCGCTCCCTCCCTCCCTCCCTCCCTCCCTCTTACAGCCTCTTGTAGAGTGCCTGCCTGCCTCCCTCTTCCAGCGTCTTGAGGCCTGCCTCCCTCCCTCTCTCTTGAAGCCTGACTCCCTCCCTATATAACTTCCTCTCTTCATTTTGCAGCCTTTTGCAGCCTGCCTTCCTAGTTCCCACCCTCCCTCCCTCCATTCCTCCCTCTTGCCATCTCTGATTTTTCTTGCCTCTACCTGCCCCTGGCTTCGCACTCCATTTCACACCCCACCTTTTATCGGTCTCCAATTTTTTCTACTCTCTACTGCCCTGCAGGCTTCCACTCTGTTTCAGTCTCCCACCTTTTTTTTTTTGTCTCCATTTTTTTCCTGGCCTTTACTGCTCTCCAGCCTCCCACTTTATCACGGCCTGCAATTTTTTCTGGCCTCTACTGCCCTCCAGCCTCCCACCTCTTTTCAGCCTCCCACCTCTTTTCAGCCTCCCACCCCTTTTCAGCCTCCATTTTTTCCTGGCCTCAACTGCCCTCCAGCCTCCCACCCCATTTCAGCCTCCCACCTATTTTCAGCCTCCATTTTTTCCTGGCCTCCCACCCCGTTTCAGCCTCCCACCCCTTTTCGGCCTCCATTATTTTCTGGCCTCTACTGCCCTCCAGCCTCCCACCCCGTTTCAGCCTCCCACCCCGTTTTGGATACCACATTTTTCTGGTCTTTATTTCCCTTCCAGCCTCTCTTTTAGATCTCTTGCAGCTTTTCTGCACTGCCTGCGTTCCTGCCTTGACGTGCTCTTTGAAGAATTGAAGCGATCGAAGACTTGGAATCTGTTGGTTGCTTCATCTCTCTCTCTTGTTCTCTCTTCTGTCTTTTCTCGTTCTCCACCCGTCTGTCTTTCTCTCTGTTGCTCTTCTTGGTTCTAGGCCAGCATCCCACTCCCCGTCTCTATTTCTTCCGCAGTCGTCTCCTGCTCTCTGTCTCCCTGTTGCTCACCTGTCTTCTGGATGCCTCAGTGGTGCCTCCTCTCTCCTGATCCATCTGGCCCGTTCCCATCCCTGGCTTGATGCTCTTTCTCCACCTCTCTGCCTCGGACCTGTCCCTCTTCTCATCTCTCAGTTGCTACTGTTTCTTTCTCCATCACTCCCTCACTGCCTCTTCCTTTTCCCCTTTTCCCTTCTTCTCTCGGTCCTACATCCTCTGCCAAGCATTTTGCCTGTAGAGATCCATACCCCTCTCGGTGGTGTTCTTTCCTACTACAAACTCATGCCCAGCTCCCGTGCCCTTCCCTTCTGCTCCGTGGGCCTTTCCCTGTCAGCTCGTAGCCCGTCCCGATCCCTCTCCCTTTCTCAATCTCTTGCTCTCTCATGCCTTCAATCCCTCTGTCTTCTTGACCGTCCCTTGCTCTCCCTCCTTCCCACCTTCCTTTCCCCCCACAGGTGATTTCTCTCTGTCTTTCTAGTCTCGACCCATCATTACCTCTCTTCCTCTGTCTTGCTCCGTGATCCTGTTTTGCTTCCAACATATGCCTGTAGATCCCCCCCCCTTCCTTTTCTAAGTGATTTCACCGTCTCTAATTCCACCAGGGCCTCTCATCCCTTTTTGGCTATCCAGCCCTTTTCAAACACTAATGCCCATCAGAGCGTGCACCTCCTTCCAGCATCTCCGCTTTCGTGGCAGAAATTTGCCCTGTGGCGTCTAAGCCTCCACTTTCCTGCAGCCTGCCAGTCATTTTGCTCCTTCCACTCCATGTGCACCTCCACTTTTTCCTGCCCTTCACTTACACCAAGCCTCCCTCCCTCCTGCAGCCTCTTGCACGCTGCCAGCCTGCCTGCTTCCATCCCTCTTGCATCCTCTTGCAGACTTCCTGGCTGCGTCCTTCCCTCCCTCTTGCATTCATTTTCAGCTTGCCTGCCTGCCTCCCTCGCTCTTGCAGCCTCTTGCAGCGTGCCTGTCTGCCTCCCTCCCTCTTGCATCCTCTTGCACAATGCCTGCCTGTGTGCCTCCCTTGATCTTGCAACCTGGCTCCCTGCCTCCCGCCCTCTTGCAGCCTCTTGCAGACTGTCTCCATGCCTCCCTCTTTCAGCCTCTTTAACTTGCATGTCTCCCTCCTTCTTGCAGCCTACCTTTTTCCCTTGCTCCATATATACCTTCTTTTCTCTGTCTTGCAGACTCTTGCAGCCTGCCTGCCTTCGTCCCCGCCTCTTGCAGACTCTTGCAGCCTGCCTGCCTTCGTCCCTGCCTCTTGCAGACTCTTGCAGCCTGCCTGCCTTCGTCCCCGCCTCTTGCAGACTCTTGCAGCCTGCCTGCCTGCCTCCCCCCCTCTTGTAGCCTCTTGCAGCCTGCCTGACTGCCTCCTACCCACTTTCAGCGTCTTGCAGCCTGTCTGTGTCCCTCCCTTACTCTTTCCTTCCTGTCTCCCTCTTGCAGCCTTCTGCAGGTTGTCTGCCTGCCTCCTTCCCTCTTGTAGCCTCTTGCACCCTGCTGGCCTGCCTGCCTCCTTCCCTCTTGCAGCCTCTTGCACCCTGCCGGCCTGCCTGCCTCCCCCCGACTTGTAGCCTCTTGCAGCCTGCCTGACTGCCTCGTACTCTCTTTCAAACTCTTGCAGCCTGCCTGCCTCCCTCCCTTACTCTTGCCTGCTCCCTCCCTCTTGCAGCCTCTTGCACCCTGCTGGCCTGCCTGCCTCCCTCCCTCTTGCAGCCTCTTGCACCCTGCCGGCCGGCCTGCCTGCCTCCCTCTTGCAGTCTGCCAGCCTGCCTGCCTCCATGCCTCTGGCATCCTCTTGCAGGCTTCCTGGCTGTGTCCTTCCCTCCCTCTTGCAGTCATTTTCAGCGTGCCTGTCTGCCTCCCTCCCTCTTGCATCCTCTTGCACAATGCCTGTCTGCCTGCCTCCCTTGATCTTGCAACCTGGCTGCCTGCCTCCCGCCTTCTTGCAGCCTCTTGCAGCGTGCCTGCATGCCTCCCTCTTTCAGTCTCTTTAACTTGCATGTCTCTACTTCTTGCAGCCTACCTTTTTTCCCTCCCTCCATATATACCTTCTTTCCTCCGTCTTGCAGCCTCTTTCAGTCTGTCTGCCTGCCTCCCTCTCTCTTGCAGCCTCTTGCACCCTGCCAGCTTGCCTGCCTCCCTCCCTGCCTCCCTCCCTCCCTCCCTCCCTCCCTCCCTCCGTCTTGCAGCCTCTTCTAGGCTGCCTGCCTACCTCCCTCTTCCAGCGTCTTGAGGCCTGCCTCCCTCCCTCTCTCTTGAAGCCTGACTCCCTCCCTATATAACTTCCTCTCTTCATTTTGCAGCCTTTTGCAGCCTGCCTTCCTCGTTCCCACCCTCCCCCCCTCCATTCCTCCCTCTTGCCATCTCTGTTTTTTCTTGCCTCTACCTGCCCCTGGCTTCACACTCCATTTCAACACCCCACCTTTGATCGGTCTCCAATTTTTTCTACTCTCTACTGCCCTGCAGGCTTCCACTCTGTTTCAGTCTCCCACCTTTTTTTTATTTTTTTTTTTTGGTCTCCTTTTTTTTTCTGGCCTGTACTGCTCTCCAGCCTCCCACTCCATTTCAGCCTCCCACTCCATTTCAGCCTCCCACTTTATCACGGCCTCCATTTTTTTCTGGCTCCTACTGCCCTCCAGCCTCCCACTCCATTTCAGCCTCCCACCTCTTTTCGGCCTCCATTTATTCCGGGCCTCTACTGCTCTCCAGCCTCCCACCTATTTTCGGCCTCCATTTTTTTCTGGCCTCTACTGCCCTACAGCCTCCAACCCCATTTCAGCCTCCCACCTCTTTTCAGCCTCCATTTTTTTCTGGCCTCTACTGCCCTACAGCCTCCCCCCCCCGTTTTGGATACCACATTTTTCTGGCCTGTATTTCCCTTCCAGCCTCTCTTTTAGGTCTCTTGCAGCTTTTCCGCACTGCCTGCGTTCCTGCCTTGATGTGCTCTTTGAAGAATTGAATCGATGGAAGACCTTTAATCTGTTGGTTGCTTCATCTCTCTCTCTTGTTCTCTCTTCTGTCTTTTCTCGTTCTCCACCCGTCTGTCTTTCTCTCTGTTGCTCTTCTTGGTTCTAGGCCAGCATCCCACTCCCCGTCTCTATTTCTTCCGCAGTCGTCTCCTGCTCTCTGTCTCCCTGTTGCTCACCTGTCTTCTGGATGCCTCAGTGCTGCCTCCTCTCTTTCCTGATCCGTCTGGCCTGTTCCCATCCCTGGCTTGATGCTCTTTCTCCACCTCTCTGCCTCGGACCTGTCCCTCTTCTCATCTCTCGGTTGCTACTGTTTCTTTCTCCATCACTTCCTAACTGCCTCTTCCTTTTCCCCTTTTCCCTTCTTCTCTCGGTCCTCCATCCTCTGCCAAGCGTTTTGCCTGTAGAGATCCATACCCCTCTCGGTGGTGCTCTTTCCTGCTATAACCCTGTTCCCAGATCCCTGTTCCATCCTCTTCTGCTCCGTGGCCTTTTCCCTTTCAATTTGTAGCCTGTCCCGCTCCCTCTCCCTTTCTCTCTCTCTTGCTCTCTCTTCCCCTTATGCTCTCTGCCTTTTTAACCTTCTCTTGCTCTCCCTCCTTTCCACCTTCCTTTCCCCCCACATTTGATTTCTCTCTCTCTGCCTTTGTAGTCTTGGCCCATCATTCTCTCTCTACCTCTGTCTTGCTCCCTGAACTTGTTTTTCCTCCAACATGTGCCCGCAGGACTTCTCCTTTTTTTTTTTTTTTTTTTTTTTTTTTTTTTTTCCTAGTGATTTCTCCATTTGTAATTCCCACATGGCCTCCCACTCTTTTTTTTGTCTTCCCGGCCCTTTTCAGACTCTAATGCCCATCAGAACGTGCACCCCCTACCGGCACCTACTTGTTTCTGGCCTATGTTTGTCCTGTGGACTCTTCTTTCCTGTGGCCTCCCATCACATTTTGGGACCCCTGAAAATACTGCCCCTGAAGAGTCTTCCGAAATAGTCTGTCCAGTAACACTCCCCTGCCTTGAAATAGCCCCGCCTGAAACAGTTCCTCCCCAAATAGTCCCCCCTGCAATAGTGCCTTCAAAAGAGTCTCCCTGAAGTAGTCCCTCCCGCAATAACTCACTCTCTGAAATAATCCCCCCAAAATATTCCCCCTTAAACTCGTGCCCCTCTGAAATGCTGGGGTTTCAACCCCAAGCCCCAAATTAAGGTTGACATAGGGGTGATTTCCACAGTCCTTCACAAAGTGGTGGTGAGTTTCCCTTTAAACTTCCCTCTGGCTTTGCAGGGAGAGCCATTAGGTAAATGTGCCCCAGGTGTTCTGCATTAAGTAAAGACAGGTCAGGTGTCCCATGGAGAGGATAAAAGCTGGGACCACTTGCAGGAAGTGTGGACTGGCTGTCTGTGTGGTGGATGCATTCTGAAGAATTTTCTGTTGGGGAAGGATCTCCCGACTCCCTGGAACTGGGCTCTTCAGGTCTGGCTTTTGTCAATGTGGGCTTTGTAGAGATTCAGTATCTGGCTTTCTTGGTCTTATGTATTTGGCTTGTTGACCTGGTTGTCTCCCATCCCTTCTATGGGAGACTGTATTTCACTGTTTATTGCAGCCATTGCTGGTCGTGCGGTGTCGTTGTTGGGATCATTGTGATTGATGTCAATTATGTGTAACCCGATTGACTTGTACCCCCAGTGATCACCCGTGTAGCAACCCTTTAGTGTCAAATTTAATTTGGTTATCGGTTCATCTTGAGGCTGGCTGTGTCCTTTATGCTAGGCCTGATAATTGGCAAAACACCCTCAAAGTAGCACTCCTGAAATAGCCTGTCCTGTAACACTCCCGCCTCAAAATAGGACTGCAACCAAAGAGTCCTCCCCAAAATACGTCCCCCTGAAATGGTCTCCCTGAAACCGTCCCTCCCATAACACTTCCTCAGGAAGAGTCCTCCACAGTACCCCTGAAATAGTTTTCCCCAATAAATAGTCCCCCTGAAACAGTACCTGCCATAACTCTCCTGCCACAAAACACTCTCCCTGGAAAATCTACCTCCACCAGTACTCCCCCCCCAAAATGTTCTCCCCAGAAACGGTCCTCCCCAAATCCTTTCTCCCGGAATAGTCTCCCCTCAAATGCTCTCCCCTGAAGCACTCCCTCTGAAATAGATCCCTCGAAAGACTTCCCCCTGGAAATAATCCCCCTGTAATGCTCTGCTCTTAAAATACTCCCCCGTCAAATAGTCGTCCATTAAATATCCCTCCTAAATACACCCAACAAAATACTCTCCCAAAGGAGTCTCCAAATAGCCTCCCTGAAATAGACCCTCCATATCAATTCCCCTGAAAAGATACCCCCTGAAATATTTAGGCCCCAAAACAGTCCCACTGAAACTGTCCGCCCCCAAATAGTTTCCACATAATACACTCCCCTTTATTCTAAGGCCTACTTTCCCGGGGCCTCCCACCCATTTTGGTCCTTCCACACCGTTTGGCCTCCATGTTTTCCTGCCCTCAAATTCCCCTAAGCCTCCCTCCCCCTTGCAGCCACCCCTTTTTTTTTTGTCTCTACCCCCCCCCCCGGCTGGCCTCCCCCCATGTTTCAGCCTCCCACATTTTTTTGGCCTTTATCTCCCCCTGGCCACCCACCCCATTTCAGCCTCCCACCTATTTTCAGCCTCCATTTTTTTTCCTGGCCTCTACTGCCCTCCAGCCTCCCATTCCCGTTTCAACCTCCCACCCCTTTTCGGCCTCCACTTTTTTCTGGCCTCTACTGCCCTCCAGCCTCCCACCCCGTTTTGGATACCACATTTTTCTGGTCTTTATTTCTCTTCCAGCCTCTCTTTTAGGTCTCTTGCAGCTTTTCTGCACTGCCTGCGTTCCTGCCTTGACGTGTCTTTGAAGAATTGAATCGATGGAAGACTTTGAATCTGTTGGTTGCTTCATCTCTCTCTCTTGTTCTCTCTTCTGTCTTTTCTCGTTCTCCACCCGTCTGTCTTTCTCTCTGTTGCTCTTGTTGGTTCTAGGCCAGCATCCCACTGCCCATCTCTATTTCTTCCGCAGTCGTCTCCTGCTCTCTGTCTCCCTGTTGCTCACCTGTCTTCTGGATGCCTCAGTGCTGCCTCCTCTCTCCTGATCCGTCTGGCCTGTTCCCATCCCTGGCTTGATGCTCTTTCTCCACCTCTCTGCCTCGGACCTGTCCCTCTTCTCATCTCTCAGTTGCTACTGTTTCTTTCTCCATCACTTCCTCACTGCCTTTTCCTTTTCCCCTTTTCCCTTCTTCTCTCGGTCCTCCATCCTCTGCCAAGCATTTTGCCTGTAGAGATCCATACCCCTCTCGGTGGTGTTCTTTCCTAGTACAAACTCGTGCCCAGCTCCCGTGCCCTTCCCTTCTGCTCCGTGGGCCTTTCCCTTTCAGCTTGTAGCCCGTCCCGATCCCTCTCCCTTTCTCAATCTCTTGCTCTCTCATGCCTTCAATCCCTCTGTCTTCTTGACCGTCCCTTGCTCTCCCTCCTTCCCACCTTCCTTTCCCCCCACAGGTGATTTCTCTGTCTTTCTAGTCTCGACCCATCATTACCTCTCTTCCTCTGTCTTGCTCCGTGATCCTGTTTTGCTTCCAAAATATGCCTGTAGATCCCCCCCCCCCCTTCCTTTTCTAAGTGATTTCACCGTCTCTAATTCCACCAGGGCCTCTCATCCCTTTTTGGCTATCCAGCCCTTTTCAAACACTAATGCCCATCAGAGCGTGCACCTCCTTTCGGCATGTCTGCTTTCCTGGTAGAAATTTGCCCTGTGGCGTCTAGGCCTCCACTTTCCTGCAGCCTGCCAGTCATTTTGCTCCTTCCACTCCATGTGCGCCTCCACTTTTTCCCGCCCTTCACTTACGCCAAGCCTCCCTCCCTCGCAGCCTGCCTGACTGCCTCCCCCCCTCCTGTAGCATCTTGCAGCCTGCCTGCCTCCCTCCCTTACTCTTGCCTGCACCCTCCCTCTTGCAGCCTCTTGCAGCCTGCCTGACTGCCTCCTACCCACTTTCAGCGTCTTGCAGCCTGTCTGCCTCCCTCCCTTACTCTTTCCTTCCTGCCTTCCTCTTGCAGCCTCTTGCAGCTTGCCTGCATGCCTCCCTCTTTCGGCCTCTTTAACTTGCATGCCTCCCTCCTTCTTGCAGCCTACCTTTTTCCCTCCCTCCATATATACCTTCTTTCCTCTGTCTTGCAGCCTCTTTCAGTCTGCCTGCCTGCCTCCCTCTCTCTTGCAGCCTCTTGCACCCTGCCAGCTTGCCTCCCTCCCTCCCTCCCTCCCTCCATCTTACAGACTGCCTCCCTCCTTCCCTCCGTCTTGCAGCCTCTTGTAGACTGCCTGCCTGCCTCCCTCTTCCAGCCTCTTGAGGCCTGCCTCCCTCCCTCTCTCTTGAAGCCTCTTGAACCCTGCCGGTCTGCCTGCCTCCCCCCGACTTCTAGCCTCTTGCAGCCTGCCTGACTTCCTTGTACTTTCTTTCAAACTCTTGCAGCCTGCCTGCCTCCCTCCCTTACTCTTGCCTGCTCCCTCCCTCTTGCAGCCTCTTCCACCCTGCTGGCCTGCCTGCCTCCCTCCCTCTTGCAGCGTGCCTGCCTGCCTCCCTCCCTCTTGCAGCTTCTTGCACCCTGCCAGCCTGCCTGCTTCCATCCCTCTTGCATCCTCTTGCAGGCTTCCTGGCTGCGTCCTTCCCTCCCTCTTGCAGTCATTTTCAGCTTGCTTGCCTTCTTCCATCCCTCTTGCAGCGTGCCTGCCTTCCTCCCTCCCTCTTGCAGCGTGCCTGCCTTCCTCCCTCCCTCTTGCAGCGTGCCTGCCTTCCTCCCTCCCTCTTGCAGCGTGCCTGCCTTCCTCCCTCCCTCTTGCAGCGTGCCTGTCTGCCTCCCTCCCTCTTGCAGCGTGCCTGTCTGCCTCCCTCCCTCTTGCATCCTCTTGCACAATGCCTGCCTGCATGCCTCCCTTGATCTTGCAACCTGGCTCCCTGCCTCCCGCCCTCTTGCAGCCTCTTGCAGCGTGCCTGCATGCCTCTCTCTTTCAGCCTCTTTAACTTGCATGTCTCCCTCCTTCTTGCAGCCTACCTTTTTTCCCTCGCTCCATATATACCTTCTTTTCTCTGTCTTGCATCCTCTTGCAGCCTGCCTGCCTGCCTCCCCCCCTCTTGCAGACTCTTGCAGCCTGCCTGCCTGCCTCCCCCCCTCTTGTAGCCTCTTGCAGCCTGCCTGACTGCCTCCTACCCGCTTTCAGCGTCTTGCAGCCTGCCTGCCTCCCTCCTTTACTCTTTCCTTCCTGCCTTCCTCTTGCAGCCTCTTGCAGCTTGCCTGCCTGCCTGCATCCCTCCCTCTTGCAGCCTCTTGCACCCTGCTGGCCTGCCTGCCTCCCCCCGACTTGTAGCCTCTTGCAGCCTGCCTGACTGCCTCGTACTCTCTTTCAAACTCTTGCAGCCTGCCTGCCTCCCTCCCTTACTCTTGCCTGCTCCCTCCCTCTTGCAGCCTCTTGCACCCTGCTGGCCTGCCTGCTCCCTCCCTCTTGCAGCCTCTTGCACCCTGCTGGCCTGCCTGCCTCCCTCCCTCTTGCAGCCTCTTGCACCCTGCCGGCCGGCCTGCCTGCCTCCCTCTTGCAGCCTGCTAGCCTGCCTGCCTCCATGCCTCTGGCATCCTCTTGCAGGCTTCCTGGCTGTGTCCTTCCCTCCCTCTTGCAGTCATTTTCAGCGTGCCTGTCTGCCTCCCTCCCTCTTGCATCCTCTTGCACAATGCCTGCCTGCATGCCTCCCTTGATCTTGCAACCTGGCTGCCTGCCTCCCGCCCTCTTGCAGCCTCTTGCAGCGTGCCTGCATGCCTCCCTCTTTCAGCCTCTTTAACTTGCATGCCTCACTCCTTCTTGCAGCCTACCTTTTTTCCCCTCCCTCCATATATACCTTTCCTCCATCTTGCAGCCTCTTTCAGTCTGCCTGCCTGCCTCCCTCTCTCTTGCAGCCTCTTGCACCCTGCCAGCTTGCCTCCCTCCCTCCCTCCCTCCCTCCCTCCCTCCCTCCCTCCCTCCCTCCCTCCCTCCCTCCCTCCCTCCCTCCGTCTTACAGCCTCTTGTAGAGTGCCTGCCTGCCTCCCTCTTCCAGCGTCTTGAGGCCTGCCTCCCTCCCTCTCTCTTGAAGCCTGACTCCCTCCCTATATAACTTCCTCTCTTCATTTTGCAGCCTTTTGCAGCCTGCCTTCCTAGTTCCCACCCTCCCTCCCTCCATTCCTCCCTCTTGCCATCTCTGATTTTTCTTGCCTCTACCTGCCCCTGGCTTCGCACTCCATTTCACACCCCACCTTTTATCGGTCTCCAATTTTTTCTACTCTCTACTGCCCTGCAGGCTTCCACTCTGTTTCAGTCTCCCACCTTTTTTTTTTTGGTCTCCATTTTTTTCCTGGCCTTTACTGCTCTCCAGCCTCCCACTTTATCACGGCCTGCAATTTTTTCTGGCCTCCCACCCCTTTTCAGCCTCCCACCCCTTTTCAGCCTCCCACCCCTTTTCAGCCTCCCACCCCTTTTCAGCCTCCATTTTTTTCCTGGCCTCAACTGCCCTCCAGCCTCCCACCCCATTTCAGCCTCCCACCTATTTTCAGCCTCCATTTTTTCCTGGCCTCCCACCCCGTTTCAGCCTCCCACCCCTTTTCGGCCTCCATTATTTTCTGGCCTCTACTGCCCTCCAGCCTCCCACCCCGTTTCAGCCTCCCACCCCGTTTTGGATACCACATTTTTCTGGTCTTTATTTCCCTTCCAGCCTCTCTTTTAGATCTCTTGCAGCTTTTCTGCACTGCCTGCGTTC
>NW_027438001.1:0-52143 GCF_965140245.1 Athene noctua | reverse complement strand
CCCTAACCCTAACCCTAACCCCTAACTCTAACCCTAACCCTAACCCTAACCCTAACCCTAACCCTAATGACCCTAACCCTAACCCTAACCCTAACCCTAACCCTAACACCTAACCCTAACCCTAACCCTAACCCTAACCCCTAACCCTAACCCTAACCCTAACCCTAACCCTAACCCTAACCCCTAACCCTAACCCAACCCCTAACCCTAACCCTAAACCCAAACCCTAACCCTAACCCTAACCCTAACCCTAACCCTAACCCTAACCCCTAACCCTAACCCTAACCCTAACCCTAACCCTACCCCTAACCCCTAACCCTAAACCCTAACCCTAACCCTAACCCTAACCCTAACCCCTAACCCTAACCCTAACCCTAACCCTAACCCCTAAACCTAACCCTAACCCTAACCCTACCCCTAACCCCTAACCCTAAACCCTAACCCTAACCCTAACCCTAACCCTAACCCCTAACCCTAACCCTAACCCTAACCCTAACCCTAACCCCTAACCCTAACCCTAACCCTAACCCTAACCCTAACCCTAATCCGGGCAGCGGGTAGAACCAGGCAGAGAATTCCCGGCTAGCAGCTTCCTTGTTGCGGGGAAGTGCAAACGTACATGTTTTCGGCCGAAAACACGTTTTCCGGCGAAAACGCACACCACGGCTCTTTCTGAGAAAAAGCAAGCACGGAGGACGAGAATCGCTTTTGCCCTGCGTAGCGTTCCGAGCAGCGGGTAGAAATAGGCAGCGAATTCCCGTCTAGCAGCTTCCCTGTGGCGGGGAAGTGCAAACGTACACGTTTTCGGCCGAAAACGCGTTTTCCGGCGAAAACGCACACCACGGCTCTTTCTGAGAAAAAGCAAGCACGGAGGACGAGAATCGCTTTTGCCCTGCGTAGCGTTCCGGGCAGCGGGTAGAACCAGGCAGAGAATTCCCGGCTAGCAGCTTCCCTGTGGCGGGGAAGTGAAAAGGTACACGTTTTCGGCCGAAAACGCGTTTTCCGGCGAAAACGCACACCACGGCTCTTTCTGAGAAAAAGCAAGCACGGAGGACGAGAATCGCTTTTGCCCTGCGTAGCGTTCCGGGCAGCGGGTAGAACCAGGCAGAGAATTCCCTGCTAGCAGCTTCCCTGTGGCGGGGAAGTGCAAACGTACACGTTTTCGGCCGGAAACGCGTTTTGCGGCGAAAACGCACACCACGGCTCTTTCTGAGAAAAAGCAAGCACGGAGGACGAGAATGGCTTTTCCCCAGCGTAGCGTTCTGAGCAGCGGGTAGAAATAGGCAGCGAATTGCCGGTTAGCAGCTTCCCTGTGGCCGGGAAGTGCAAACGTACACGTTTTCGGCCGAAAACGCGTTTTACGGCGAAAACGCACACCACGGCTCTTTCTGAGAAAAAGCAAGCACGGAGGACGAGAATCGCTTTTGCCCTGCGTAGCGTTCCGGGCAGCGGGTAGAACCAGGCAGAGAATTCCCGGCTAGCAGCTTCCCTGTGGCCGGGAAGTGCAAAGGTACACGTTTTCGGCCGAAAACGCGTTTTACGGTAAAAAGGCACACCACAGCTCTTTCTGAGAAAAAGCAAGCACGGAGGACGAGAATCGCTTTTGCTCTGCGTAGCGTTCCGGGCAGCGGGTAGAACCAGGCAGAGAATTACCTGCTAGCAGCTTCGCTGTGGCGGGGAAGTGCAAACGTACACGTTTTCGGCCGAAAACGCGTTTTCCGGCGAAAACGCACACCACGGCTCTTTCTGAGAAAAAGCAAGCACGGAGGACGAGAATCGCTTTTGCCCTGCGTAGCGTTCCGGGTAGCGGGTAGAACCAGGCAGAGAATTCCCGGCTAGCAGCTTCCCTGTGGCGGGGAAGTGCAAACGTACACGTTTTCGGCCGAAAACGCGTTTTCCGGCGAAAACGCACACCACGGCTCTTTCTGAGAAAAAGCAAGCACGGAGGACGAGAATCGCTTTTGCCCTGCGTAGCGTTCCGGGCAGCGGGTAGAACCAGGCAGAGAATTCCCGGCTAGCAGCTTCCCTGTGGCGGGGAAGTGCAAACGTACACGTTTTCGGCCGAAAACGCGTTTTCCGGCGAAAACGCACACCACGGCTCTTTCTGAGAAAAAGCAAGCACGGAGGACGAGAATCGCTTTTGCCCTGCGTAGCGTTCCGGGCAGCGGGTAGAACCAGGCAGAGAATTCCCGGCTAGCAGCTTCCCTGTGGCCGGGAAGTGCAAACGTACACGTTTTCGGCCGGAAACGCGTTTTGCGGCGAAAACGCACACCACGGCTCTTTCTGAGAAAAAGCAAGCACGGAGGACGAGAATGGCTTTTGCCCTGCGTAGCGTTCCGGGCAGCGGGTAGAACCAGGCAGCGAATTCCCGGCTAGCAGCTTCCCTGTGGCGGGGAAGTGCAAACGTACACGTTTTCGGCCGAAAACGCGTTTTCCGGCGAAAACGCACACCACGGCTCTTTCTGAGAAAAAGCAAGCACGGAGGACGAGAATCGCTTTTGCCCTGCGTAGCGTTCCGGGCAGCGGGTAGAACCAGGCAGAGAATTCCCGGCTAGCAGCTTCCCTGTGGCGGGGAAGTGCAAACGTACACGTTTTCGGCCGGAAACGCGTTTTGCGGCGAAAACGCACACCACGGCTCTTTCTGAGAAAAAGCAAGCACGGAGGACGGGAATCGCTTTTGCCCTGCGTTGCGTTCCGAGCAGCGGGTAGAAATAGGCAGCGAATTGCCGGCTAGCAGCTTCCCTGTGGCCGGGAAGTGCAAACGTACACGTTTCCGGCCGAAAACGCGTTTTCCGGAGAAAAAACACACCATGGCTCTTTCTGAGAAAAAGCAAGCACGGAGGACGAGAATCGATTTAGCCCTGCGTAGCGTTCCGGGCAGCGGGTAGAACCAGGCAGAGAATTCCCGGCTAGCAGCTTCCCTGTGGCCGGGAAGTGCAAACGTACACGTTTTCGGCCGAAAACGCGTTTTCCCGCGAAAACGCACACCACGGCTCTTTCTGAGAAAAAGCAAGCACGGAGGACGAGAATCGCTTTTCCCCTGCGTAGCGTTCCGGGCAGCGGGTAGAACCAGGCAGAGAATTCCCGGCTAGCAGCTTCCCTGTGGCCGGGAAGTGCAAACGTACACGTTTTCGGCCGAAAACGCGTTTTACGGCGAAAACGCACACCACGGCTCTTTCTGAGAAAAAGCAAGCACGGAGGACGAGAATCGCTTTTGCTCTCCTTAGCGTACCGGGCAGCGGGTAGAACCAGGCAGAGAATTCCCTGCTAGCAGCTTCGCTGTGGCGGGGAAGTGCAAACGTACACGTTTTCGGCCGAAAACGCGTTTTCCGGCGAAAACGCACACCACGGCTCTTTCTGAGAAAAAGCAAGCACGGAGGACGAGAATGGCTTTTGCCCTGCGTAGCGTTCCGGGCAGCGGGTAGAACCAGGCAGAGAATTCCCGGCTAGCAGCTTCGCTGTGGCGGGGAAGTGCAAACGTACACGTTTTCGGCCGAAAACGCGTTTTCCGGCGAAAACGCACACCACGGCTCTTTCTGAGAAAAAGCAAGCACGGAGGACGAGAATCGCTTTTGCCCTGCGTAGCGTTCCGGGCAGCGGGTAGAACCAGGCAGAGAATTCCCGGCTAGCAGCTTCCCTGTGGCGGGGAAGTGCAAACGTACACGTTTTCGGCCGAAAACGCGTTTTCCGGCGAAAACGCACACCACGGCTCTTTCTGAGAAAAAGCAAGCACGGAGGACGAGAATCGCTTTTGCCCTGCGTAGCGTTCCGGGCAGCGGGTAGAACCAGGCAGAGAATTCCCGGCTAGCAGCTTCCCTGTGGCGGGGAAGTGCAAACGTACACGTTTTCGGCCGAAAACGCGTTTTGCGGCGAAAACGCACACCACGGCTCTTTCTGAGAAAAAGCAAGCACGGAGGACGAGAATCGCTTTTGCCCTGCGTAGCGTTCCGGGCAGCGGGTAGAACCAGGCAGAGAATTCCCGGCTAGCAGCTTCCCTGTGGCCGGGAAGTGCAAACTTACACGTTTTCGGCCGAAAACGCGTTTTACGGCGAAAACGCACACCACGGCTCTTTCTGAGAAAAAGCAAGCACGGAGGACGAGAATCGCTTTTGCCCTGCGTAGCGTTCCGGGCAGCTGGTAGAAATAGGCAGCGAATTGCCGGCTAGCAGCTTCCCTGTGGCCGGGAAGTGCAAACGTGCACGTTTTCGGCCGAAAACGCGTTTTCCGGAGAAAAAGCACACCATGGCTCTCTCTGAGAAAAAGCAAGCACGGAGGACGAGAATCGCTTTTGCCCTGCGTAGCGTTCCGGGCAGCGGGTAGAACCAGGCAGAGAATTCCCGGCTAGCAGCTTTTCTGTGGCGGGGAAGTGCAAACGTACACGTTTTCGGCCGAAAACGCGTTTTCCGGCGAAAACGCACACCACGGCTCTTTCTGAGAAAAAGCAAGCACGGAGGACGAGAATCGCTTTTGCCCTGCGTAGCGTTCCGGGCAGCGGGTAGAACCAGGCAGAGAATTCCCTGCTAGCAGCTTCCCTGTGGCGGGGAAGTGCAAACGTACACGTTTTCGGCCGGAAACGCGTTTTGCGGCGAAAACGCACACCACGGCTCTTTCTGAGAAAAAGCAAGCACGGAGGACGAAAATCGCTTTTGCCCTGCGTAGCGTTCCGGGCAGCGGGTAGAACCAGGCAGAGAATTCCCGGCTAGCACCTTCCCTGTGGCGGGGAAGTGCAAACGTACACGTTTTCGGCCGGAAACGCGTTTTGCGGCGAAAACGCACACCACGGCTCTTTCTGAGAAAAAGCAAGCACGGAGGACGAGAATCGCTTTTGCCCTGCGTAGCGTTCCGGGCAGCGGGTAGAACCAGGCAGAGAATTCCCGGCTAGCAGCTTCCCTGTGGCGGGGAAGTGCAAACGTACACGTTTTCGGCCGAAAACGCGTTTTACGGCGAAAACGCACACCACGGCTCTTTCTGAGAAAAAGCAAGCACGGAGGACGAGAATCGCTTTTGCCCTGCGTAGCGTTCCGGGCAGCGGGTAGAACCAGGCAGAGAATTCCCGGCTAGCAGCTTCCCTGTGGCGGGGAAGTGCAAACGTACACGTTTTCGGCCGAAAACGCGTTTTCCGGCGAAAAAGCACACCACGGCTCTTTCTGAGAAAAAGCAAGCACGGAGGACGAGAATCGCTTTTGCCCTGCGTAGCGTTCCGGGCAGAGGGTAGAACCAGGCAGAGAATTCCCGGCTAGCAGCTTCCCTGTGGCGGGGAAGTGCAAACGTACACGTTTTCGGCCGAAAACGCGTTTTCCCGCGAAAACGCACACCACGGCTCTTTCTGAGAAAAAGCAAGCACGGAGGACGAGAATCGCTTTTGCCCTGCGTAGCGTTCCGGGCAGCGGGTAGAACCAGGCAGAGAATTCCCGGCTAGCTGCTTCCCTGTGGCGGGGAAGTGCAAACGTACACGTTTTCGGCCGAAAACACGTTTTGCGGCGAAAACGCACACCACGGCTCTTTCTGAGAAAAAGCAAGCACGGAGGACGAGAATCGCTTTTGCCCTGCGTAGCGTTCCGGGCAGCGGGTAGAAATAGGCAGAGAATTCCCTGCTAGCAGCTTCGCTGTGGCGGGGAAGTGCAAACGTACACGTTTTCGGCCGAAAACGCGTTTTCCGGCGAAAACGCACACCACGGCTCTTTCTGAGAAAAAGCAAGCACGGAGGACGAGAATCGCTTTTGCCCTGCGTAGCGTTCCGGGCAGCGGGTAGAACCAGGCAGAGAATTCCCTGCTAGCAGCTTCCCTGTGGCGGGGAAGTGCAAACGTACACGTTTTCGGCCGGAAACGCGTTTTGCGGCGAAAACGCACACCACGGCTCTTTCTGAGAAAAAGCAAGCACGGAGGACGAAAATCGCTTTTGCCCTGCGTAGCGTTCCGGGCAGCGGGTAGAACCAGGCAGAGAATTCCCGGCTAGCACCTTCCCTGTGGCGGGGAAGTGCAAACGTACACGTTTTCGGCCGGAAACGCGTTTTGCGGCGAAAACGCACACCACGGCTCTTTCTGAGAAAAAGCAAGCACGGAGGACGAGAATCGCTTTTGCCCTGCGTAGCGTTCCGGGCAGCGGGTAGAACCAGGCAGAGAATTCCCGGCTAGCAGCTTCCCTGTGGCGGGGAAGTGCAAACGTACACGTTTTCGGCCGAAAACGCGTTTTACGGCGAAAACGCACACCACGGCTCTTTCTGAGAAAAAGCAAGCACGGAGGACGAGAATCGCTTTTGCCCTGCGTAGCGTTCCGGGCAGCGGGTAGAACCAGGCAGAGAATTCCCGGCTAGCAGCTTCCCTGTGGCGGGGAAGTGCAAACGTACACGTTTTCGGCCGAAAACGCGTTTTCCGGCGAAAAAGCACACCACGGCTCTTTCTGAGAAAAAGCAAGCACGGAGGACGAGAATCGCTTTTGCCCTGCGTAGCGTTCCGGGCAGAGGGTAGAACCAGGCAGAGAATTCCCGGCTAGCAGCTTCCCTGTGGCGGGGAAGTGCAAACGTACACGTTTTCGGCCGAAAACGCGTTTTCCCGCGAAAACGCACACCACGGCTCTTTCTGAGAAAAAGCAAGCACGGAGGACGAGAATCGCTTTTGCCCTGCGTAGCGTTCCGGGCAGCGGGTAGAACCAGGCAGAGAATTCCCGGCTAGCTGCTTCCCTGTGGCGGGGAAGTGCAAACGTACACGTTTTCGGCCGAAAACACGTTTTGCGGCGAAAACGCACACCACGGCTCTTTCTGAGAAAAAGCAAGCACGGAGGACGAGAATCGCTTTTGCCCTGCGTAGCGTTCCGGGCAGCGGGTAGAAATAGGCAGAGAATTCCCTGCTAGCAGCTTCGCTGTGGCGGGGAAGTGCAAACGTACACGTTTTCGGCCGAAAACGCGTTTTCCGGCGAAAACGCACACCACGGCTCTTTCTGAGAGAAAGCAAGCACGGAGGACGAGAATCGCTTTTGCCCTGCGTAGCGTTCCGGGCAGCGGGTAGAACCAGGCAGAGAATTCCCGGCTAGCAGCTTCCCTGTGGCGGGGAAGTGCAAACGTACACGTTTTCGGCCGAAAACGCGTTTTCCGGCGAAAACGCACACCACGGCTCTTTCTGAGAAAAAGCAAGCACGGAGGACGAGAATCGCTTTTGCCCTGCGTAGCGTTCCGGGCAGCGGGTAGAACCAGGCAGAGAATTCCCGGCTAGCAGCTTCCCTGTGGCGGGGAAGTGCAAACGTACACGTTTTCGGCCGGAAACGCGTTTTGCGGCGAAAACGCACACCACGGCTCTTTCTGAGAAAAAGCAAGCACGGAGGACGAGAATCGCTTTTGCCCTGCGTAGCGTTCCGGGCAGCGGGTAGAACCAGGCAGAGAATTCCCGGCTAGCAGCTTCCCTGTGGCCGGGAATTGCAAACGTACACGTTTTCGGCCGGAAACGCGTTTTGCGGCGAAAACGCACACCACGGCTCTTTCTGAGAAAAAGCAAGCACGGAGGACGAGAATCGCTTTTGCCCTGCGTAGCGTTCCGGGCAGCGGGTAGAACCAGGCAGAGAATTCCCGGCTAGCAGCTTCCCTGTGGCCGGGATGTGCAAACGTACACGTTTTCGGCCGAAAACGCGTTTTCCGGCGAAAACGCACACCACGGCTCTTTCTGAGAAAAAGCAAGCACGGAGGACGAGAATCGCTTTTGCCCTGCGTAGCGTTCCGGGCGGCGGGTAGAACCAGGTAGAGAATTCCCGGCTAGCAGCTTCCCTGTGGCGGGGAAGTGCAAACGTACACGTTTTCGGCCGAAAACGCGTTTTCCCGCGAAAACGCACACCACGGCTCTTTCTGAGAAAAAGCAAGCACGGAGGACGAGAATCGCTTTTGCCCTGCGTAGCGTTCCGGGCAGCGGGTAGAACCAGGCAGAGAATTCCCGGCTAGCAGCTTCCCTGTGGCCGGGAAGTGCAAACGTACACGTTTTCGGCCGAAAACGCGTTTTCCGGCGAAAACGCACACCACGGCTCTTTCTGAGAAAAAGCAAGCACGGAGGACGAGAATCGCTTTTGCCCTGCGTAGCGTTCCGGGCAGCGGGTAGAACCAGGCAGAGAATTCCCGGCTAGCATCTTCCCTGTGGCGGGGAAGTGCAAACGTACACGTTTTCAGCCGAAAACGCGTTTTGCGGCGAAAAAGCACACCACGGCTCTTTCTGAGAAAAAGCAAGCACGGAGGACGAGAATCGCTTTTGCCCTCCGTAGCGTTCCGGGCAGCGGGTAGAACCAGGCAGAGAATTACCGGCTAGCTGCTTCCCTGTGGCGGGGAAGTGCAAACGTACTCGTTTTCGGCCGAAAACGCGTTTTGCGGCGAAAACGCACACCACGGCTCTTTCTGAGGAAAAGCAAGCACGGAGGACGAGAATCGCTTTTGCCCTGCGTAGCGTTCCGAGCAGCGGGTAGAAATAGGCAGCGAATTGCCGGCTAGCAGCTTCCCTGTGGCCGGGAAGTGCAAACGTACACGTTTCCGGCCGAAAACGCGTTTTCCGGAGAAAAAGCACACCATGGCTCTTTCTGAGAAAAAGCAAGCACGGAGGACGAGAATCGCTTTAGCCCTGCGTAGCGTTCCGGGCAGCGGGTAGAACCAGGCAGAGAATTCCCGGCTAGCAGCTTCCCTGTGGCCGGGAAGTGCAAACGTACACGTTTTCGGCCGAAAACGCGTTTTACGACGAAAACGCACACCACGGCTCTTTCTGAGAAAAAGCAAGCACGGAGGACGAGAATCGCTTTTGCCCTGCGTAGCGTTCCGGGCAGCGGGTAGAAATAGGCAGCGAATTGCCGGCTAGCAGCTTCCCTGTGGCCGGGAAGTGCAAACGTACACGTTTCCGGCCGAAAACGCGTTTTCCGGAGAAAAAGCACACCATGGCTCTCTCTGAGAAAAAGCAAGCACGGAGGACGAGAATCTCTTTTGCCCTGCGTAGCGTTCCGGGCAGCGGGTAGAACCAGGCAGGGAATTCACGGCTAGCAGCTTTTCTGTGGCGGGGAAGTGCAAACGTACACGTTTTCGGCCGAAAACGCGTTTTCCGGCGAAAACGCACACCACGGCTCTTTCTGAGAAAAAGCAAGCACGGAGGACGAGAATCGCTTTTGCCCTGCATAGCGTTCCGGGCAGCGGGTAGAACCAGGCAGAGAATTCCCTGCTAGCAGCTTCGCTGTGGCGGGGAAGTGCAAACGTACACGTTTTCGGCAGAAAACGCATTTTCCGGCGAAAACGCACACCACGGCTCTTTCTGAGAAAAAGCAAGCACGGAGGACGAGAATCGCTTTTGCCCTGCGTAGCGTTCCGGGCAGCGGGTAGAACCAGGCAGAGAATTCCCGGCTAGCAGCTTCCCTGTGGCCGGGAAGTGCAAACGTACACGTTTTCGGCCGAAAACGCGTTTTACGACGAAAACGCACACCACGGCTCTTTCTGAGAAAAAGCAAGCACGGAGGACGAGAATCGCTTTTGCCCTGCGTAGCGTTCCGGGCAGCGGGTAGAAATAGGCAGCGAATTGCCGGCTAGCAGCTTCCCTGTGGCCGGGAAGTGCAAACGTACACGTTTCCGGCCGAAAACGCGTTTTCCGGAGAAAAAGCACACCATGGCTCTCTCTGAGAAAAAGCAAGCACGGAGGTCGAGAATCGCTTTTGCCCTGCGTAGCGTTCCGGGCAGCGGGTAGAACCAGGCAGAGAATTCCCGGCTAGCAGCTTCCCTGTGGCCGGGAAGTGCAAACGTACACGTTTCCGGCCGGAAACGCGTTTTGCGGCGAAAACGCACACCACGGCTCTTTCTGAGAAAAAGCAAGCACGGAGGACGAGAATCGCTTTTGCCCTGCGTAGCGTTCCGGGCAGCGGGTAGAACCAGGCAGAGAATTCCCGGCTAGCAGCTTCCCTGTGGCGGGGAAGTGCAAACGTACACGTTTTCGGCCGAAAACGCGTTTTACGGCGAAAACGCACACCACGGCTCTTTCTGAGAAAAAGCAAGCACGGAGGACGAGAATCGCTTTTGCCCTGCGTAGCGTTCCGGGCAGCGGGTAGAACCAGGCAGAGAATTCCCGTCTAGCAGCTTCCCTGTGGCGGGGAAGTGCAAACGTACACGTTTTCGGCCGGAAACACGTTTTGCGGCGAAAACGCACACCACGGCTCTTTCTGAGAAAAAGCAAGCACGGAGGACGAGAATCGCTTTTGCCCTGCGTAGTGTTCCGAGCAGCGGGTAGAAATAGGCAGCGAATTGCCGGCTAGCGGCTTCCCTGTGGCCGGGAAGTGCAAACGTACACGTTTCCGGCCGAAAACGCGTTTTCCGGAGAAAAAGCACACCATGGCTCTTTCTGAGAAAAAGCAAGCACGGAGGACGAGAATCGCTTTAGCCCTGCGTAGCGTTCCGGGCAGCGGGTAGAACCAGGCAGAGAATTCCCGGCTAGCAGCTTCCGTGTGGCCGGGAAGTGCAAACGTACACGTTTTCGGCCGAAAACGCGTTTTACGACGAAAACGCACACCACGGCTCTTTCTGAGAAAAAGCAAGCACGGAGGACGAGAATCGCTTTTCCCCTGCGTAGCGTTCCGGGCAGCGGGTAGAAATAGGCAGCGAATTGCCAGCTAGCAGCTTCCCTGTGGCCGGGAACTGCAAACGTATACGTTTCCGGCCGAAAACGCGTTTTCCGGAGAAAAAGCACACCATGGCTCTCTCTGAGAAAAAGCAAGCACGGAGGACGAGAATCTCTTTTGCCCTGCGTAGCGTTCCGGGCAGCGGGTAGAACCAGGCAGAGAATTCCCGGCTAGCAGCTTTTCAGTGGCGGGGAAGTGCAAACGTACACGTTTTCGGCCGAAAACGCTTTTTCCGGCGAAAACGCACACCACGGCTCTTTCTGAGAAAAAGCAAGCACGGAGGACGAGAATCGCTTTTGCCCTGCGTAGCGTTCCGGGCAGCGGGTAGAACCAGGCAGAGAATTCCCTGCTAGCAGCTTCGCTGTGGCGGGGAAGTGCAAACGTACACGTTTTCGGCCGAAAACGCGTTTTCCGGCGAAAACGCACACCACGGCTCTTTCTGAGAAAAAGCAAGCACGGAGGACGAGAATCGCTTTTGCCCTGCGTAGCGTTCCGGGCAGCGGGTAGAACCAGGCAGAGAATTCCCGGCTAGCATCTTCCCCGTGGCGGGGAAGTGCAAACGTACACGTTTTCGGCCGAAAACGCGTTTTCCGGCGAAAAAGCACACCATGGCTCTTTCTGAGAAAAAGCAAGCACGGAGGACGAGAATCGCTTTTGCCCTGCGTAGCGTTCCGGGCAGCGGGTAGAACCAGGCAGAGAATTACCGGCTAGCAGCTTCCCTGTGGCCGGGAAGTGCAAACGTACACGTTTTCGGCCGAAAACGCGTTTTATGGCGAAAACGCACACCACGGCTCTTTCTGAGAAAAAGCAAGCACGGAGGACGAGAATCGCTTTTGCCCTGTGTAGCGTTCCGGGCAGCGGGTAAAACCAGGCAGAGAATTCCCGTCTAGCATCTTCGCTGTGGCGGGGAAGTGCAAACGTACACGTTTTCGGCCGAAAACGCGTTTTCCGGCGAAAACGCACACCACGGCTCTTTCTGAGAAAAAGCAAGCACGGAGGACGAGAATCGCTTTTGCCCTGCGTAGCGTTCCGGGCAGCGGGTAGAACCAGGCAGAGAATTCCCGGCTAGCAGCTTCCCTGTGGCGGGGAAGTGCAAACGTACACGTTTTCGGCCGAAAACGCGTTTTACGGCGAAAACGCACACCACGGCTCTTTCTGAGAAAAAGCAAGCACGGAGGACGAGAATCGCTTTTGCCCTGCGTAGCGTTCCGGGCAGCGGGTAGAACCAGGCAGAGAATTCCCGGCTAGCAGCTTCCCTGTGGCCGGGAAGTGCAAACGTACACGTTTTCGGCCGAAAACGCGTTTTCCGGCGAAAACGCACACCACGGCTCTTTCTGAGAAAAAGCAAGCACGGAGGACGAGAATCGCTTTTGCCCTGCGTAGCGTTCCGGGCAGCGGGTAGAACCAGGCAGAGAATTCCCGGCTAGCATCTTCCCTGTGGCGGGGAAGTGCAAACGTACACGTTTTCAGCCGAAAACGCGTTTTGCGGCGAAAAAGCACACCACGGCTCTTTCTGAGAAAAAGCAAGCACGGAGGACGAGAATCGCTTTTGCCCTCCGTAGCGTTCCGGGCAGCGGGTAGAACCAGGCAGAGAATTACCGGCTAGCTGCTTCCCTGTGGCGGGGAAGTGCAAACGTACTCGTTTTCGGCCGAAAACGCGTTTTGCGGCGAAAACGCACACCACGGCTCTTTCTGAGGAAAAGCAAGCACGGAGGACGAGAATCGCTTTTGCCCTGCGTAGCGTTCCGAGCAGCGGGTAGAAATAGGCAGCGAATTGCCGGCTAGCAGCTTCCCTGTGGCCGGGAAGTGCAAACGTACACGTTTCCGGCCGAAAACGCGTTTTCCGGAGAAAAAGCACACCATGGCTCTTTCTGAGAAAAAGCAAGCACGGAGGACGAGAATCGCTTTAGCCCTGCGTAGCGTTCCGGGCAGCGGGTAGAACCAGGCAGAGAATTCCCGGCTAGCAGCTTCCCTGTGGCCGGGAAGTGCAAACGTACACGTTTTCGGCCGAAAACGCGTTTTACGACGAAAACGCACACCACGGCTCTTTCTGAGAAAAAGCAAGCACGGAGGACGAGAATCGCTTTTGCCCTGCGTAGCGTTCCGGGCAGCGGGTAGAAATAGGCAGCGAATTGCCGGCTAGCAGCTTCCCTGTGGCCGGGAAGTGCAAACGTACACGTTTCCGGCCGAAAACGCGTTTTCCGGAGAAAAAGCACACCATGGCTCTCTCTGAGAAAAAGCAAGCACGGAGGACGAGAATCTCTTTTGCCCTGCGTAGCGTTCCGGGCAGCGGGTAGAACCAGGCAGGGAATTCACGGCTAGCAGCTTTTCTGTGGCGGGGAAGTGCAAACGTACACGTTTTCGGCCGAAAACGCGTTTTCCGGCGAAAACGCACACCACGGCTCTTTCTGAGAAAAAGCAAGCACGGAGGACGAGAATCGCTTTTGCCCTGCGTAGCGTTCCGGGCAGCGGGTAGAACCAGGCAGAGAATTCCCTGCTAGCAGCTTCGCTGTGGCGGGGAAGTGCAAACGTACACGTTTTCGGCAGAAAACGCATTTTCCGGCGAAAACGCACACCACGGCTCTTTCTGAGAAAAAGCAAGCACGGAGGACGAGAATCGCTTTTGCCCTGCGTAGCGTTCCGGGCAGCGGGTAGAACCAGGCAGAGAATTCCCGGCTAGCAGCTTCCCTGTGGCCGGGAAGTGCAAACGTACACGTTTTCGGCCGAAAACGCGTTTTACGACGAAAACGCACACCACGGCTCTTTCTGAGAAAAAGCAAGCACGGAGGACGAGAATCGCTTTTGCCCTGCGTAGCGTTCCGGGCAGCGGGTAGAAATAGGCAGCGAATTGCCGGCTAGCAGCTTCCCTGTGGCCGGGAAGTGCAAACGTACACGTTTCCGGCCGAAAACGCGTTTTCCGGAGAAAAAGCACACCATGGCTCTCTCTGAGAAAAAGCAAGCACGGAGGTCGAGAATCGCTTTTGCCCTGCGTAGCGTTCCGGGCAGCGGGTAGAACCAGGCAGAGAATTCCCGTCTAGCATCTTCCCTGTGGCCGGGAAGTGCAAACGTACACGTTTTCGGCCGAAAACGCGTTTTCAGGCGAAAAAGCACACCACGGCTCTTTCTGAGAAAAAGCAAGCACGGAGGACGAGAATCGCTTTTGCCCTGCGTAGCGTTCCGGGCAGCGGGTAGAACCAGGCAGAGAATTCCCGGCTAGCAGCTTCCCTGTGGCGGGGAAGTGCAAACGTACACGTTTTCGGCCGAAAATGCGTTTTCCGGCGAAAACGCAGACCACGGCTCTTTCTGAGAAAAAGCAAGCACGGAGGACGAGAATCGCTTTTGCCCTGCGTAGCGTTCCGGGCAGCGGGTAGAACCAGGCAGAGAATTCCCTGCTAGCAGCTTCGCTGTGGCGGGGAAGTGCAAACGTACACGTTTTCGGCCGAAAACGCGTTTTCCGGCGAAAACGCACACCACGGCTCTTTCTGAGAAAAAGCAAGCACGGAGGACGAGAATCGCTTTTGCCCTGCGTAGCGTTCCTGGCAGCGGGTAGAACCAGGCAGAGAATTCCCGGCTAGCAGCTTCCCTGTGGCCGGGAAGTGCAAACGTACACGTTTTCGGCCGAAAACGCGTTTTCCGGCGAAAACGCACACCACGGCTCTTTCTGAGAAAAAGCAAGCACGGAGGACGAGAATCGCTTTTGCCCTGCGTAGTGTTCCGAGCAGCGGGTAGAAATAGGCAGCGAATTGCCGGCTAGCAGCTTCCCTGTGGCCGGGAAGTGCAAACGTACACGTTTCCGGCCGAAAACGCGTTTTCCGGAGAAAAAGCACACCATGGCTCTTTCTGAGAAAAAGCAAGCACGGAGGACGAGAATCGCTTTAGCCCTGCGTAGCGTTCCGGGCAGCGGGTAGAACCAGGCAGAGAATTCCCGGCTAGCAGCTTCCGTGTGGCCGGGAAGTGCAAACGTACACGTTTTCGGCCGAAAACGCGTTTTACGACGAAAACGCACACCACGGCTCTTTCTGAGAAAAAGCAAGCACGGAGGACGAGAATCGCTTTTCCCCTGCGTAGCGTTCCGGGCAGCGGGTAGAAATAGGCAGCGAATTGCCAGCTAGCAGCTTCCCTGTGGCCGGGAACTGCAAACGTATACGTTTCCGGCCGAAAACGCGTTTTCCGGAGAAAAAGCACACCATGGCTCTCTCTGAGAAAAAGCAAGCACGGAGGACGAGAATCTCTTTTGCCCTGCGTAGCGTTCCGGGCAGCGGGTAGAACCAGGCAGAGAATTCCCGGCTAGCAGCTTTTCAGTGGCGGGGAAGTGCAAACGTACACGTTTTCGGCCGAAAACGCTTTTTCTGGCGAAAACGCACACCACGGCTCTTTCTGAGAAAAAGCAAGCACGGAGGACGAGAATCGCTTTTGCCCTGTGTAGCGTTCCGGGCAGCGGGTAGAACCAGGCAGAGAATTCCCTGCTAGCAGCTTCGCTGTGGCGGGGAAGTGCAAACGTACACGTTTTCGGCCGAAAACGCGTTTTCCGGCGAAAACGCACACCACGGCTCTTTCTGAGAAAAAGCAAGCACGGAGGACGAGAATCGCTTTTGCCCTGCGTAGCGTTCCGGGCAGCGGGTAGAACCAGGCAGAGAATTCCCGGCTAGCATCTTCCCCGTGGCGGGGAAGTGCAAACGTACACGTTTTCGGCCGAAAACGCGTTTTCCGGCGAAAAAGCACACCATGGCTCTTTCTGAGAAAAAGCAAGCACGGAGGACGAGAATCGCTTTTGCCCTGCGTAGCGTTCCGGGCAGCGGGTAGAACCAGGCAGAGAATTACCGGCTAGCAGCTTCCCTGTGGCCGGGAAGTGCAAACGTACACGTTTTCGGCCGAAAACGCGTTTTATGGCGAAAACGCACACCACGGCTCTTTCTGAGAAAAAGCAAGCACGGAGGACGAGAATCGCTTTTGCCCTGTGTAGCGTTCCGGGCAGCGGGTAAAACCAGGCAGAGAATTCCCGTCTAGCATCTTCGCTGTGGCGGGGAAGTGCAAACGTACACGTTTTCGGCCGAAAACGCGTTTTCCGGCGAAAACGCACACCACGGCTCTTTCTGAGAAAAAGCAAGCACGGAGGACGAGAATCGCTTTTGCCCTGCGTAGCGTTCCGGGCAGCGGGTAGAACCAGGCAGAGAATTCCCGGCTAGCAGCTTCCCTGTGGCGGGGAAGTGCAAACGTACACGTTTTCGGCCGAAAACGCGTTTTACGGCGAAAACGCACACCACGGCTCTTTCTGAGAAAAAGCAAGCACGGAGGACGAGAATCGCTTTTGCCCTGCGTAGCGTTCCGGGCAGCGGGTAGAACCAGGCAGAGAATTCCCGGCTAGCTGCTTCCCTGTGGCGGGGAAGTGCAAACGTACACGTTTTCGGCCGAAAACGCGTTTTCCGGCGAAAACGCACACCACGGCTCTTTCTGAGAAAAAGCAAGCACGGAGGACGAGAATCGCTTTTGCCCTGCGTAGCGTTCCGAGCAGCGGCTAGAAATAGGCAGCGAATTCCCGGCTAGCAGCTTCCCTGTGGCGGGGAAGTGCAAACGTACACGTTTCCGGCCGAAAACGCGTTTTCCGGAGAAAAAGCACACCATGGCTCTCTCTCAGAAAAAGCAAGCACGGAGGACGAGAATCGCTTTTGCCCTGCGTAGCGTTCCGGGCAGCGGGTAGAACCAGGCAGAGAATTCCCGTCTAGCATCTTCCCTGTAGCCGGGAAGTGCAAACGTACACGTTTTCGGCCGAAAACGCGTTTTCAGGCGAAAAAGCACACCACGGCTCTTTCTGAGAAAAAGCAAGCACGGAGGACGAGAATCGCTTTTGCCCTGCGTAGCGTTCCGGGCAGCGGGTAGAACCAGGCAGAGAATTCCCGGCTAGCAGCTTCCCTGTGGCGGGGAAGTGCAAACGTACACGTTTTAGGCCGAAAATGCGTTTTCCGGCGAAAACGCACACCACGGCTCTTTCTGAGAAAAAGCAAGCACGGAGGACGAGAATCGCTTTTGCCCTGCGTAGCGTTCCGGGCAGCGGGTAGAACCAGGCAGAGAATTCCCTGCTAGCAGCTTCGCTGTGGCGGGGAAGTGCAAACGTACACGTTTTCGGCCGAAAACGCGTTTTCCGGCGAAAACGCACACCACGGCTCTTTCTGAGAAAAAGCAAGCACGGAGGACGAGAATCGCTTTTGCCCTGCGTAGCGTTCCTGGCAGCGGGTAGAACCAGGCAGAGAATTCCCGGCTAGCAGCTTCCCTGTGGCCGGGAAGTGCAAACGTACACGTTTTCGGCCGAAAACGCGTTTTCCGGCGAAAACGCACACCACGGCTCTTTCTGAGAAAAAGCAAGCACGGAGGACGAGAATCGCTTTTGCCCTGCGTAGCGTTCCGGGCAGCGGGTAGAACCAGGCAGAGAATTCCCGGCTAGCAGCTTCCCTGTGGCCGGGAAGTGCAAACGTACACGTTTCCGGCCGGAAACGCGTTTTGCGGCGAAAACGCACACCACGGCTCTTTCTGAGAAAAAGCAAGCACGGAGGACGAGAATCGCTTTTGCCCTGCGTAGCGTTCCGGGCAGCGGGTAGAACCAGGCAGAGAATTCCCGGCTAGCAGCTTCCCTGTGGCGGGGAAGTGCAAACGTACACGTTTTCGGCCGGAAACACGTTTTGCGGCGAAAACGCACACCACGGCTCTTTCTGAGAAAAAGCAAGCACGGAGGACGAGAATCGCTTTTGCCCTGCGTAGTGTTCCGAGCAACGGGTAGAAATAGGCAGCGAATTGCCGGCTAGCAGCTTCCCTGTTGCCGGGAAGTGCAAACGTACACGTTTCCGGCCGAAAACGCGTTTTCCGGAGAAAAAGCACACCATGGCTCTTTCTGAGAAAAAGCAAGCACGGAGGACGAGAATCGCTTTAGCCCTGCGTAGCGTTCCGGGCAGCGGGTAGAACCAGGCAGAGAATTCCCGGCTAGCAGCTTCCCTGTGGCCGGGAAGTGCAAACGTACACGTTTTCGGCCGAAAACGCGTTTTACGACGAAAACGCACACCACGGCTCTTTCTGAGAAAAAGCAAGCACGGAGGACGAGAATCGCTTTTGCCCTGCGTAGCGTTCCGGGCAGCGGGTAGAAATAGGCAGCGAATTGCCAGCTAGCAGCTTCCCTGTGGCCGGGAACTGCAAACGTACACGTTTCCGGCCGAAAACGCGTTTTCCGGAGAAAAAGCACACCATGGCTCTCTCTGAGAAAAAGCAAGCACGGAGGACGAGAATCTCTTTTGCCCTGCGTAGCGTTCCGGGCAGCGGGTAGAACCAGGCAGAGAATTCCCGGCTAGCAGCTTTTTAGTGGCTGGGAAGTGCAAACGTACACGTTTCCGGCCGAAAACGCGTTTTCCGGCGAAAACGCACACCACGGCTCTTTCTGAGAAAAAGCAAGCACGGAGGACGAGAATCGCTTTTGCCCTGCGTAGCGTTCCGGGCAGCGGGTAGAACCAGGCAGAGAATTCCCGGCTAGCATCTTCCCCGTGGCGGGGAAGTGGAAACGTACACGTTTTCGGCCGAAAACGCGTTTTCCGGCGAAAAAGCACACCATGGCTCTTTCTGAGAAAAAGCAAGCACGGAGGACGAGAATCGCTTTTGCCCTGCGTAGCGTTCCGGGCAGCGGGTAGAACCAGGCAGAGAATTCCCGGCTAGCAGCTTCCCTGTGGCCGGGAAGTGAAAAGCTACACGTTTTCGGCCGAAAACGCGTTTTCCGGCGAAAACGCACACCACGGCTCTTTCTGAGAAAAAGCAAGCACGGAGGATGAGAATCGCTTTTGCCCTGCGTAGCGTTCCGGGCAGCGGGTAGAACCAGGCAGAGAATTCCCGGCTAGCAGCTTCCCTGTGGCGGGGAAGTGCAAACGTACACGTTTTCGGCCGAAAACATGTTTTCCGGTGAAAACGCACACCACGGCTCTTTCTGAGAAAAAGCAAGCACGGAGGACGAGAATCGCTTTTCCCCTGCGTAGCGTTCCGAGCAGCGGGTAGAAATAGGCAGCGAATTCCCGGCTAGCAGCTTCCCTGTGGCGGGGAAGTGCAAACGTACACGTTTTCGGCCGAAAACGCGTTTTCCGGCGAAAACGCACACCACGGCTCTTTCTGAGAAAAAGCAAGCACGGAGGACGAGAATCGCTTTTGCCCTGCGTAGCGTTCCGGGCCTCGGGTAGAACCAGGCAGAGAATTCCCGGCTAGCAGCTTCCCTGTGGCGGGGAAGTGCAAACGTACACGTTTTCGCCGAAAACGCGTTTTCCGGCGAAAACGCACACCACGGCTCTTTCTGAGAAAAAGCAAGCACGGAGGACGAGAATCGCTTTTGCCCTGCGTAGCGTTCCGGGCAGCGGGTAGAACCAGGCAGAAAATTCCCGGCTACCAGCTTCCCTGTGGCCGGGAAGTGCAAACGTACACGTTTTCGGCCGAAAACGCGTTTTGCGGCGAAAACGCACACCACGGCTCTTTCTGAGAAAAAGCAAGCACGGAGGACGAGAATCGCTTTTGCCCTGCGTAGCGTTCCTGGCAGCGGGTAGAACCAGGCAGAGAATTCCCGTCTAGCAGCTTCCCTGTGGCCGGGAAGTGCAAACGTACACGTTTTCGGCCGAAAACGCGTTTTGCGGCGAAAACGCACACCACGGCTCTTTCTGAGAAAAAGCAAGCACGGAGGACGAGAATCGCTTTTGCCCTGCGTAGCGTTCCGAGCAGCGGGTAGAAATAGGCAGCGAATTGCCGGCTAGCAGCTTCCCTGTGGCCGGGAAGTGCAAACGTACACGTTTCCGGCCGAAAACGCGTTTTCCGGAGAAAAAGCACACCATGGCTCTTTCTGAGAAAAAGCAAGCACGGAGGACGAGAATCGCTTTAGCCCTGCGTAGCGTTCCGGGCAGCGGGTAGAACCAGGCAGAGAATTCCCGGCTAGCAGCTTCCCTGTGGCCGGGAAGTGCAAACGTACACGTTTTCGGCCGAAAACGCGTTTTACGACGAAAACGCACACCACGGCTCTTTCTGAGAAAAAGCAAGCACGGAGGACGAGAATCGCTTTTGCCCTGCGTAGCGTTCCGGGCAGCGGGTAGAAATAGGCAGCGAATTGCCGGCTAGCAGCTTCCCTGTGGCCGGGAAGTGCAAACGTACACGTTTCCGGCCGAAAACGCGTTTTCCGGAGAAAAAGCACACCATGGCTCTCTCTGAGAAAAAGCAAGCACGGAGGACGAGAATCTCTTTTGCCCTGCGTAGCGTTCCGGGCAGCGGGTAGAACCAGGCAGGGAATTCACGGCTAGCAGCTTTTCTGTGGCGGGGAAGTGCAAACGTACACGTTTTCGGCCGAAAACGCGTTTTCCGGCGAAAACGCACACCACGGCTCTTTCTGAGAAAAAGCAAGCACGGAGGACGAGAATCGCTTTTGCCCTGCGTAGCGTTCCGGGCAGCGGGTAGAACCAGGCAGAGAATTCCCTGCTAGCAGCTTCGCTGTGGCGGGGAAGTGCAAACGTACACGTTTTCGGCAGAAAACGCATTTTCCGGCGAAAACGCACACCACGGCTCTTTCTGAGAAAAAGCAAGCACGGAGGACGAGAATCGCTTTTGCCCTGCGTAGCGTTCCGGGCAGCGGGTAGAACCAGGCAGAGAATTCCCGGCTAGCAGCTTCCCTGTGGCCGGGAAGTGCAAACGTACACGTTTTCGGCCGAAAACGCGTTTTACGACGAAAACGCACACCACGGCTCTTTCTGAGAAAAAGCAAGCACGGAGGACGAGAATCGCTTTTGCCCTGCGTAGCGTTCCGGGCAGCGGGTAGAAATAGGCAGCGAATTGCCGGCTAGCAGCTTCCCTGTGGCCGGGAAGTGCAAACGTACACGTTTCCGGCCGAAAACGCGTTTTCCGGAGAAAAAGCACACCATGGCTCTCTCTGAGAAAAAGCAAGCACGGAGGTCGAGAATCGCTTTTGCCCTGCGTAGCGTTCCGGGCAGCGGGTAGAACCAGGCAGAGAATTCCCGTCTAGCATCTTCCCTGTGGCCGGGAAGTGCAAACGTACACGTTTTCGGCCGAAAACGCGTTTTCAGGCGAAAAAGCACACCACGGCTCTTTCTGAGAAAAAGCAAGCACGGAGGACGAGAATCGCTTTTGCCCTGCGTAGCGTTCCGGGCAGCGGGTAGAACCAGGCAGAGAATTCCCGGCTAGCAGCTTCCCTGTGGCGGGGAAGTGCAAACGTACACGTTTTCGGCCGAAAATGCGTTTTCCGGCGAAAACGCAGACCACGGCTCTTTCTGAGAAAAAGCAAGCACGGAGGACGAGAATCGCTTTTGCCCTGCGTAGCGTTCCGGGCAGCGGGTAGAACCAGGCAGAGAATTCCCTGCTAGCAGCTTCGCTGTGGCGGGGAAGTGCAAACGTACACGTTTTCGGCCGAAAACGCGTTTTCCGGCGAAAACGCACACCACGGCTCTTTCTGAGAAAAAGCAAGCACGGAGGACGAGAATCGCTTTTGCCCTGCGTAGCGTTCCTGGCAGCGGGTAGAACCAGGCAGAGAATTCCCGGCTAGCAGCTTCCCTGTGGCCGGGAAGTGCAAACGTACACGTTTTCGGCCGAAAACGCGTTTTCCGGCGAAAACGCACACCACGGCTCTTTCTGAGAAAAAGCAAGCACGGAGGACGAGAATCGCTTTTGCCCTGCGTAGCGTTCCGGGCAGCGGGTAGAACCAGGCAGAGAATTCCCGGCTAGCAGCTTCCCTGTGGCCGGGAAGTGCAAACGTACACGTTTCCGGCCGAAAACGCGTTTTCCGGCGAAAACGCACACCACGGCACTTTCTGAGAAAAAGCAAGCACGGAGGACGAGAATCGCTTTTGCCCTGCGTAGCGTTCCGGGCAGCGGGTAGAACCAGGCAGAGAATTCCCGGCTAGCAGCTTCCCTGTGGCGGGGAAGTGCAAACGTACACGTTTTCGGCCGAAAACGCGTTTTATGGCGAAAACGCACACCACGGCTCTTTCTGAGAAAAAGCAAGCACGGAGGACGAGAATCGCTTTTGCCCTGCGTAGCGTTCCGGGCAGCGGGTAGAACCAGGCAGAGAATTCCCGTCTAGCAGCTTCCCTGTGGCGGGGAAGTGCAAACGTACACGTTTTCGGCCGGAAACACGTTTTGCGGCGAAAACGCACAGCACGGCTCTTTCTGAGAAAAAGCAAGCACGGAGGACGAGAATCGCTTTTGCCCTGCGTAGTGTTCCGAGCAGCGGGTAGAAATAGGCAGCGAATTGCCGGCTAGCAGCTTCCCTGTGGCCGGGAAGTGCAAACGTACACGTTTACGGCCAAAAACGCGTTTTCCGGAGAAAAAGCACACCATGGCTCTTTCTGAGAAAAAGCAAGCACGGAGGACGAGAATCGCTTTAGCCCTGCGTAGCGTTCCGGGCAGCGGGTAGAACCAGGCAGAGAATTCCCGGCTAGCAGCTTCCGTGTGGCCGGGAAGTGCAAACGTACACGTTTTCGGCCGAAAACGCGTTTTACGACGAAAACGCACACCACGGCTCTTTCTGAGAAAAAGCAAGCACGGAGGACGAGAATCGCTTTTGCCCTGCGTAGCGTTCCGGGCAGCGGGTAGAAATAGGCAGCGAATTGCCAGCTAGCAGCTTCCCTGTGGCCGGGAACTGCAAACGTATACGTTTCCGGCCGAAAACGCGTTTTCCGGAGAAAAAGCACACCATGGCTCTCTCTGAGAAAAAGCAAGCACGGAGGACGAGAATCTCTTTTGCCCTGCGTAGCGTTCCGGGCAGCGGGTAGAACCAGGCAGAGAATTCCCGGCTAGCATCTTCCCCGTGGCGGGGAAGTGGAAACGTACACGTTTTCGGCCGAAAACGCTTTTTCCGGCGAAAACGCACACCACGGCTCTTTCTGAGAAAAAGCAAGCACGGAGGACGAGAATCGCTTTTGCCCTGCGTAGCGTTCCGGGCAGCGGGTAGAACCAGGCAGAGAATTCCCTGCTAGCAGCTTCGCTGTGGCGGGGAAGTGCAAACGTACACGTTTTCGGCCGAAAACGCGTTTTCCGGCGAAAACGCACACCACGGCTCTTTCTGAGAAAAAGCAAGCACGGAGGACGAGAATCGCTTTTGCCCTGCGTAGCGTTCCGGGCAGCGGGTAGAACCAGGCAGAGAATTCCCGGCTAGCATCTTCCCCGTGGCGGGGAAGTGCAAACGTACACGTTTTCGGCCGAAAACACGTTTTGCGGCGAAAACGCACACCACGGCTCTTTCTGAGAAAAAGCAAGCACGGAGGACGAGAATCGCTTTTGCCCTGCGTAGCGTTCCGGGCAGCGGGTAGAAATAGGCAGAGAATTCCCTGCTAGCAGCTTCGCTGTGGCGGGGAAGTGCAAACGTACACGTTTTCGGCCGAAAACGCGTTTTCCGGCGAAAACGCACACCACGGCTCTTTCTGAGAGAAAGCAAGCACGGAGGACGAGAATCGCTTTTGCCCTGCGTAGCGTTCCGGGCAGCGGGTAGAACCAGGCAGAGAATTCCCGGCTAGCAGCTTCCCTGTGGCGGGGAAGTGCAAACGTACACGTTTTCGGCCGAAAACGCGTTTTCCGGCGAAAACGCACACCACGGCTCTTTCTGAGAAAAAGCAAGCACGGAGGACGAGAATCGCTTTTGCCCTGCGTAGCGTTCCGGGCAGCGGGTAGAACCAGGCAGAGAATTCCCGGCTAGCAGCTTCCCTGTGGCGGGGAAGTGCAAACGTACACGTTTTCGGCCGGAAACGCGTTTTGCGGCGAAAACGCACACCACGGCTCTTTCTGAGAAAAAGCAAGCACGGAGGACGAGAATCGCTTTTGCCCTGCGTAGCGTTCCGGGCAGCGGGTAGAACCAGGCAGAGAATTCCCGGCTAGCAGCTTCCCTGTGGCCGGGAAGTGCAAACGTACACGTTTTCGGCCGGAAACGCGTTTTGCGGCGAAAACGCACACCACGGCTCTTTCTGAGAAAAAGCAAGCACGGAGGACGAGAATCGCTTTTGCCCTGCGTAGCGTTCCGGGCAGCGGGTAGAACCAGGCAGAGAATTCCCGGCTAGCAGCTTCCCTGTGGCCGGGATGTGCAAACGTACACGTTTTCGGCCGAAAACGCGTTTTCCGGCGAAAACGCACACCACGGCTCTTTCTGAGAAAAAGCAAGCACGGAGGACGAGAATCGCTTTTGCCCTGCGTAGCGTTCCGGGCGGCGGGTAGAACCAGGTAGAGAATTCCCGGCTAGCAGCTTCCCTGTGGCGGGGAAGTGCAAACGTACACGTTTTCGGCCGAAAACGCGTTTTCCCGCGAAAACGCACACCACGGCTCTTTCTGAGAAAAAGCAAGCACGGAGGACGAGAATCGCTTTTGCCCTGCGTAGCGTTCCGGGCAGCGGGTAGAACCAGGCAGAGAATTCCCGGCTAGCAGCTTCCCTGTGGCCGGGAAGTGCAAACGTACACGTTTTCGGCCGAAAACGCGTTTTCCGGCGAAAACGCACACCACGGCTCTTTCTGAGAAAAAGCAAGCACGGAGGACGAGAATCGCTTTTGCCCTGCGTAGCGTTCCGGGCAGCGGGTAGAACCAGGCAGAGAATTCCCGTCTAGCAGCTTCCCTGTGGCGGGGAAGTGCAAACGTACACGTTTTCGGCCGGAAACACGTTTTGCGGCGAAAACGCACAGCACGGCTCTTTCTGAGAAAAAGCAAGCACGGAGGACGAGAATCGCTTTTGCCCTGCGTAGTGTTCCGAGCAGCGGGTAGAAATAGGCAGCGAATTGCCGGCTAGCAGCTTCCCTGTGGCCGGGAAGTGCAAACGTACACGTTTACGGCCAAAAACGCGTTTTCCGGAGAAAAAGCACACCATGGCTCTTTCTGAGAAAAAGCAAGCACGGAGGACGAGAATCGCTTTAGCCCTGCGTAGCGTTCCGGGCAGCGGGTAGAACCAGGCAGAGAATTCCCGGCTAGCAGCTTCCGTGTGGCCGGGAAGTGCAAACGTACACGTTTTCGGCCGAAAACGCGTTTTACGACGAAAACGCACACCACGGCTCTTTCTGAGAAAAAGCAAGCACGGAGGACGAGAATCGCTTTTGCCCTGCGTAGCGTTCCGGGCAGCGGGTAGAAATAGGCAGCGAATTGCCAGCTAGCAGCTTCCCTGTGGCCGGGAACTGCAAACGTATACGTTTCCGGCCGAAAACGCGTTTTCCGGAGAAAAAGCACACCATGGCTCTCTCTGAGAAAAAGCAAGCACGGAGGACGAGAATCTCTTTTGCCCTGCGTAGCGTTCCGGGCAGCGGGTAGAACCAGGCAGAGAATTCCCGGCTAGCATCTTCCCCGTGGCGGGGAAGTGGAAACGTACACGTTTTCGGCCGAAAACGCTTTTTCCGGCGAAAACGCACACCACGGCTCTTTCTGAGAAAAAGCAAGCACGGAGGACGAGAATCGCTTTTGCCCTGCGTAGCGTTCCGGGCAGCGGGTAGAACCAGGCAGAGAATTCCCTGCTAGCAGCTTCGCTGTGGCGGGGAAGTGCAAACGTACACGTTTTCGGCCGAAAACGCGTTTTCCGGCGAAAACGCACACCACGGCTCTTTCTGAGAAAAAGCAAGCACGGAGGACGAGAATCGCTTTTGCCCTGCGTAGCGTTCCGGGCAGCGGGTAGAACCAGGCAGAGAATTCCCGGCTAGCATCTTCCCCGTGGCGGGGAAGTGCAAACGTACACGTTTTCGGCCGAAAACACGTTTTGCGGCGAAAACGCACACCACGGCTCTTTCTGAGAAAAAGCAAGCACGGAGGACGAGAATCGCTTTTGCCCTGCGTAGCGTTCCGGGCAGCGGGTAGAAATAGGCAGAGAATTCCCTGCTAGCAGCTTCGCTGTGGCGGGGAAGTGCAAACGTACACGTTTTCGGCCGAAAACGCGTTTTCCGGCGAAAACGCACACCACGGCTCTTTCTGAGAGAAAGCAAGCACGGAGGACGAGAATCGCTTTTGCCCTGCGTAGCGTTCCGGGCAGCGGGTAGAACCAGGCAGAGAATTCCCGGCTAGCAGCTTCCCTGTGGCGGGGAAGTGCAAACGTACACGTTTTCGGCCGAAAACGCGTTTTCCGGCGAAAACGCACACCACGGCTCTTTCTGAGAAAAAGCAAGCACGGAGGACGAGAATCGCTTTTGCCCTGCGTAGCGTTCCGGGCAGCGGGTAGAACCAGGCAGAGAATTCCCGGCTAGCAGCTTCCCTGTGGCGGGGAAGTGCAAACGTACACGTTTTCGGCCGGAAACGCGTTTTGCGGCGAAAACGCACACCACGGCTCTTTCTGAGAAAAAGCAAGCACGGAGGACGAGAATCGCTTTTGCCCTGCGTAGCGTTCCGGGCAGCGGGTAGAACCAGGCAGAGAATTCCCGGCTAGCAGCTTCCCTGTGGCCGGGAAGTGCAAACGTACACGTTTTCGGCCGGAAACGCGTTTTGCGGCGAAAACGCACACCACGGCTCTTTCTGAGAAAAAGCAAGCACGGAGGACGAGAATCGCTTTTGCCCTGCGTAGCGTTCCGGGCAGCGGGTAGAACCAGGCAGAGAATTCCCGGCTAGCAGCTTCCCTGTGGCCGGGATGTGCAAACGTACACGTTTTCGGCCGAAAACGCGTTTTCCGGCGAAAACGCACACCACGGCTCTTTCTGAGAAAAAGCAAGCACGGAGGACGAGAATCGCTTTTGCCCTGCGTAGCGTTCCGGGCGGCGGGTAGAACCAGGTAGAGAATTCCCGGCTAGCAGCTTCCCTGTGGCGGGGAAGTGCAAACGTACACGTTTTCGGCCGAAAACGCGTTTTCCCGCGAAAACGCACACCACGGCTCTTTCTGAGAAAAAGCAAGCACGGAGGACGAGAATCGCTTTTGCCCTGCGTAGCGTTCCGGGCAGCGGGTAGAACCAGGCAGAGAATTCCCGGCTAGCAGCTTCCCTGTGGCCGGGAAGTGCAAACGTACACGTTTTCGGCCGAAAACGCGTTTTCCGGCGAAAACGCACACCACGGCTCTTTCTGAGAAAAAGCAAGCACGGAGGACGAGAATCGCTTTTGCCCTGCGTAGCGTTCCGGGCAGCGGGTAGAACCAGGCAGAGAATTCCCGGCTAGCATCTTCCCTGTGGCGGGGAAGTGCAAACGTACACGTTTTCAGCCGAAAACGAGTTTTGCGGCGAAAAAGCACACCACGGCTCTTTCTGAGAAAAAGCAAGCACGGAGGACGAGAATCGCTTTTGCCCTCCGTAGCGTTCCGGGCAGCGGGTAGAACCAGGCAGAGAATTACCGGCTAGCTGCTTCCCTGTGGCGGGGAAGTGCAAACGTACTCGTTTTCGGCCGAAAACGCGTTTTGCGGCGAAAACGCACACCACGGCTCTTTCTGAGGAAAAGCAAGCACGGAGGACGAGAATCGCTTTTGCCCTGCGTAGCGTTCCGAGCAGCGGGTAGAAATAGGCAGCGAATTGCCGGCTAGCAGCTTCCCTGTGGCCGGGAAGTGCAAACGTACACGTTTCCGGCCGAAAACGCGTTTTCCGGAGAAAAAGCACACCATGGCTCTTTCTGAGAAAAAGCAAGCACGGAGGACGAGAATCGCTTTAGCCCTGCGTAGCGTTCCGGGCAGCGGGTAGAACCAGGCAGAGAATTCCCGGCTAGCAGCTTCCCTGTGGCCGGGAAGTGCAAACGTACACGTTTTCGGCCGAAAACGCGTTTTACGACGAAAACGCACACCACGGCTCTTTCTGAGAAAAAGCAAGCACGGAGGACGAGAATCGCTTTTGCCCTGCGTAGCGTTCCGGGCAGCGGGTAGAAATAGGCAGCGAATTGCCGGCTAGCAGCTTCCCTGTGGCCGGGAAGTGCAAACGTACACGTTTCCGGCCGAAAACGCGTTTTCCGGAGAAAAAGCACACCATGGCTCTCTCTGAGAAAAAGCAAGCACGGAGGACGAGAATCTCTTTTGCCCTGCGTAGCGTTCCGGGCAGCGGGTAGAACCAGGCAGGGAATTCACGGCTAGCAGCTTTTCTGTGGCGGGGAAGTGCAAACGTACACGTTTTCGGCCGAAAACGCGTTTTCCGGCGAAAACGCACACCACGGCTCTTTCTGAGAAAAAGCAAGCACGGAGGACGAGAATCGCTTTTGCCCTGCGTAGCGTTCCGGGCAGCGGGTAGAACCAGGCAGAGAATTCCCTGCTAGCAGCTTCGCTGTGGCGGGGAAGTGCAAACGTACACGTTTTCGGCAGAAAACGCATTTTCCGGCGAAAACGCACACCACGGCTCTTTCTGAGAAAAAGCAAGCACGGAGGACGAGAATCGCTTTTGCCCTGCGTAGCGTTCCGGGCAGCGGGTAGAACCAGGCAGAGAATTCCCGGCTAGCAGCTTCCCTGTGGCCGGGAAGTGCAAACGTACACGTTTTCGGCCGAAAACGCGTTTTACGACGAAAACGCACACCACGGCTCTTTCTGAGAAAAAGCAAGCACGGAGGACGAGAATCGCTTTTGCCCTGCGTAGCGTTCCGGGCAGCGGGTAGAAATAGGCAGCGAATTGCCGGCTAGCAGCTTCCCTGTGGCCGGGAAGTGCAAACGTACACGTTTCCGGCCGAAAACGCGTTTTCCGGAGAAAAAGCACACCATGGCTCTCTCTGAGAAAAAGCAAGCACGGAGGTCGAGAATCGCTTTTGCCCTGCGTAGCGTTCCGGGCAGCGGGTAGAACCAGGCAGAGAATTCCCGTCTAGCATCTTCCCTGTGGCCGGGAAGTGCAAACGTACACGTTTTCGGCCGAAAACGCGTTTTCAGGCGAAAAAGCACACCACGGCTCTTTCTGAGAAAAAGCAAGCACGGAGGACGAGAATCGCTTTTGCCCTGCGTAGCGTTCCGGGCAGCGGGTAGAACCAGGCAGAGAATTCCCGGCTAGCAGCTTCCCTGTGGCGGGGAAGTGCAAACGTACACGTTTTCGGCCGAAAATGCGTTTTCCGGCGAAAACGCAGACCACGGCTCTTTCTGAGAAAAAGCAAGCACGGAGGACGAGAATCGCTTTTGCCCTGCGTAGCGTTCCGGGCAGCGGGTAGAACCAGGCAGAGAATTCCCTGCTAGCAGCTTCGCTGTGGCGGGGAAGTGCAAACGTACACGTTTTCGGCCGAAAACGCGTTTTCCGGCGAAAACGCACACCACGGCTCTTTCTGAGAAAAAGCAAGCACGGAGGACGAGAATCGCTTTTGCCCTGCGTAGCGTTCCTGGCAGCGGGTAGAACCAGGCAGAGAATTCCCGGCTAGCAGCTTCCCTGTGGCCGGGAAGTGCAAACGTACACGTTTTCGGCCGAAAACGCGTTTTCCGGCGAAAACGCACACCACGGCTCTTTCTGAGAAAAAGCAAGCACGGAGGACGAGAATCGCTTTTGCCCTGCGTAGCGTTCCGGGCAGCGGGTAGAACCAGGCAGAGAATTCCCGGCTAGCAGCTTCCCTGTGGCCGGGAAGTGCAAACGTACACGTTTCCGGCCGGAAACGCGTTTTGCGGCGAAAACGCACACCACGGCTCTTTCTGAGAAAAAGCAAGCACGGAGGACGAGAATCGCTTTTGCCCTGCGTAGCGTTCCGGGCAGCGGGTAGAACCAGGCAGAGAATTCCCGGCTAGCAGCTTCCCTGTGGCGGGGAAGTGCAAACGTACACGTTTTCGGCCGAAAACGCGTTGTACGGCGAAAACGCACACCACGGCTCTTTCTGAGAAAAAGCAAGCACGGAGGACGAGAATCGCTTTAGCCCTGCGTAGCGTTCCGGGCAGCGGGTAGAACCAGGCAGAGAATTCCCGGCTAGCAGCTTCCGTGTGGCCGGGAAGTGCAAACGTACACGTTTTCGGCCGAAAACGCGTTTTACGACGAAAACGCACACCACGGCTCTTTCTGAGAAAAAGCAAGCACGGAGGACGAGAATCGCTTTTCCCCTGCGTAGCGTTCCGGGCAGCGGGTAGAAATAGGCAGCGAATTGCCAGCTAGCAGCTTCCCTGTGGCCGGGAACTGCAAACGTATACGTTTCCGGCCGAAAACGCGTTTTCCGGAGAAAAAGCACACCATGGCTCTCTCTGAGAAAAAGCAAGCACGGAGGACGAGAATCTCTTTTGCCCTGCGTAGCGTTCCGGGCAGCGGGTAGAACCAGGCAGAGAATTCCCGGCTAGCAGCTTTTCAGTGGCGGGGAAGTGCAAACGTACACGTTTTCGGCCGAAAACGCTTTTTCCGGCGAAAACGCACACCACGGCTCTTTCTGAGAAAAAGCAAGCACGGAGGACGAGAATCGCTTTTGCCCTGCGTAGCGTTCCGGGCAGCGGGTAGAACCAGGCAGAGAATTCCCTGCTAGCAGCTTCGCTGTGGCGGGGAAGTGCAAACGTACACGTTTTCGGCCGAAAACGCGTTTTCCGGCGAAAACGCACACCACGGCTCTTTCTGAGAAAAAGCAAGCACGGAGGACGAGAATCGCTTTTGCCCTGCGTAGCGTCCCGGGCAGCGGGTAGAACCAGGCAGAGAATTCCCGGCTAGCATCTTCCCCGTGGCGGGGAAGTGCAAACGTACACGTTTTCGGCCGAAAACGCGTTTTCCGGCGAAAAAGCACACCATGGCTCTTTCTGAGAAAAAGCAAGCACGGAGGACGAGAATCGCTTTTGCCCTGCGTAGCGTTCCGGGCAGCGGGTAGAACCAGGCAGAGAATTACCGGCTAGCAGCTTCCCTGTGGCCGGGAAGTGCAAACGTACACGTTTTCGGCCGAAAACGCGTTTTATGGCGAAAACGCACACCACGGCTCTTTCTGAGAAAAAGCAAGCACGGAGGACGAGAATCGCTTTTGCCCTGTGTAGCGTTCCGGGCAGCGGGTAAAACCAGGCAGAGAATTCCCGTCTAGCATCTTCGCTGTGGCGGGGAAGTGCAAACGTACACGTTTTCGGCCGAAAACGCGTTTTCCGGCGAAAACGCACACCACGGCTCTTTCTGAGAAAAAGCAAGCACGGAGGACGAGAATCGCTTTTGCCCTGCGTAGCGTTCCGGGCAGCGGGTAGAACCAGGCAGAGAATTCCCGGCTAGCAGCTTCCCTGTGGCGGGGAAGTGCAAACGTACACGTTTTCGGCCGAAAACGCGTTTTACGGCGAAAACGCACACCACGGCTCTTTCTGAGAAAAAGCAAGCACGGAGGACGAGAATCGCTTTTGCCCTGCGTAGCGTTCCGGGCAGCGGGTAGAACCAGGCAGAGAATTCCCGGCTAGCTGCTTCCCTGTGGCGGGGAAGTGCAAACGTACACGTTTTCGGCCGAAAACGCGTTTTCCGGCGAAAACGCACACCACGGCTCTTTCTGAGAAAAAGCAAGCACGGAGGACGAGAATCGCTTTTGCCCTGCGTAGCGTTCCGGGCAGCGGGTAGAAATAGTCAGCGAATTGCCAGCTAGCAGCTTCCCTGTGGCCGGGAACTGCAAACGTATACGTTTCCGGCCGAAAACGCGTTTTCCGGAGAAAAAGCACACCATGGCTCTCTCTGAGAAAAAGCAAGCACGGAGGACGAGAATCTCTTTTGCCCTGCGTAGCGTTCCGGGCAGCGGGTAGAACCAGGCAGAGAATTCCCGGCTAGCATCTTCCCCGTGGCGGGGAAGTGGAAACGTACACGTTTTCGGCCGAAAACGCTTTTTCCGGCGAAAACGCACACCACGGCTCTTTCTGAGAAAAAGCAAGCACGGAGGACGAGAATCGCTTTTGCCCTGCGTAGCGTTCCGGGCAGCGGGTAGAACCAGGCAGAGAATTCCCTGCTAGCAGCTTCGCTGTGGCGGGGAAGTGCAAACGTACACGTTTTCGGCCGAAAACGCGTTTTCCGGCGAAAACGCACACCACGGCTCTTTCTGAGAAAAAGCAAGCACGGAGGACGAGAATCGCTTTTGCCCTGCGTAGCGTTCCGGGCAGCGGGTAGAACCAGGCAGAGAATTCCCGGCTAGCATCTTCCCCGTGGCGGGGAAGTGCAAACGTACACGTTTTCGGCCGAAAACACGTTTTGCGGCGAAAACGCACACCACGGCTCTTTCTGAGAAAAAGCAAGCACGGAGGACGAGAATCGCTTTTGCCCTGCGTAGCGTTCCGGGCAGCGGGTAGAAATAGGCAGAGAATTCCCTGCTAGCAGCTTCGCTGTGGCGGGGAAGTGCAAACGTACACGTTTTCGGCCGAAAACGCGTTTTCCGGCGAAAACGCACACCACGGCTCTTTCTGAGAGAAAGCAAGCACGGAGGACGAGAATCGCTTTTGCCCTGCGTAGCGTTCCGGGCAGCGGGTAGAACCAGGCAGAGAATTCCCGGCTAGCAGCTTCCCTGTGGCGGGGAAGTGCAAACGTACACGTTTTCGGCCGAAAACGCGTTTTCCGGCGAAAACGCACACCACGGCTCTTTCTGAGAAAAAGCAAGCACGGAGGACGAGAATCGCTTTTGCCCTGCGTAGCGTTCCGGGCAGCGGGTAGAACCAGGCAGAGAATTCCCGGCTAGCAGCTTCCCTGTGGCGGGGAAGTGCAAACGTACACGTTTTCGGCCGGAAACGCGTTTTGCGGCGAAAACGCACACCACGGCTCTTTCTGAGAAAAAGCAAGCACGGAGGACGAGAATCGCTTTTGCCCTGCGTAGCGTTCCGGGCAGCGGGTAGAACCAGGCAGAGAATTCCCGGCTAGCAGCTTCCCTGTGGCCGGGAAGTGCAAACGTACACGTTTTCGGCCGGAAACGCGTTTTGCGGCGAAAACGCACACCACGGCTCTTTCTGAGAAAAAGCAAGCACGGAGGACGAGAATCGCTTTTGCCCTGCGTAGCGTTCCGGGCAGCGGGTAGAACCAGGCAGAGAATTCCCGGCTAGCAGCTTCCCTGTGGCCGGGATGTGCAAACGTACACGTTTTCGGCCGAAAACGCGTTTTCCGGCGAAAACGCACACCACGGCTCTTTCTGAGAAAAAGCAAGCACGGAGGACGAGAATCGCTTTTGCCCTGCGTAGCGTTCCGGGCGGCGGGTAGAACCAGGTAGAGAATTCCCGGCTAGCAGCTTCCCTGTGGCGGGGAAGTGCAAACGTACACGTTTTCGGCCGAAAACGCGTTTTCCCGCGAAAACGCACACCACGGCTCTTTCTGAGAAAAAGCAAGCACGGAGGACGAGAATCGCTTTTGCCCTGCGTAGCGTTCCGGGCAGCGGGTAGAACCAGGCAGAGAATTCCCGGCTAGCAGCTTCCCTGTGGCCGGGAAGTGCAAACGTACACGTTTTCGGCCGAAAACGCGTTTTCCGGCGAAAACGCACACCACGGCTCTTTCTGAGAAAAAGCAAGCACGGAGGACGAGAATCGCTTTTGCCCTGCGTAGCGTTCCGGGCAGCGGGTAGAACCAGGCAGAGAATTCCCGGCTAGCATCTTCCCTGTGGCGGGGAAGTGCAAACGTACACGTTTTCAGCCGAAAACGAGTTTTGCGGCGAAAAAGCACACCACGGCTCTTTCTGAGAAAAAGCAAGCACGGAGGACGAGAATCGCTTTTGCCCTCCGTAGCGTTCCGGGCAGCGGGTAGAACCAGGCAGAGAATTACCGGCTAGCTGCTTCCCTGTGGCGGGGAAGTGCAAACGTACTCGTTTTCGGCCGAAAACGCGTTTTGCGGCGAAAACGCACACCACGGCTCTTTCTGAGGAAAAGCAAGCACGGAGGACGAGAATCGCTTTTGCCCTGCGTAGCGTTCCGAGCAGCGGGTAGAAATAGGCAGCGAATTGCCGGCTAGCAGCTTCCCTGTGGCCGGGAAGTGCAAACGTACACGTTTCCGGCCGAAAACGCGTTTTCCGGAGAAAAAGCACACCATGGCTCTTTCTGAGAAAAAGCAAGCACGGAGGACGAGAATCGCTTTAGCCCTGCGTAGCGTTCCGGGCAGCGGGTAGAACCAGGCAGAGAATTCCCGGCTAGCAGCTTCCCTGTGGCCGGGAAGTGCAAACGTACACGTTTTCGGCCGAAAACGCGTTTTACGACGAAAACGCACACCACGGCTCTTTCTGAGAAAAAGCAAGCACGGAGGACGAGAATCGCTTTTGCCCTGCGTAGCGTTCCGGGCAGCGGGTAGAAATAGGCAGCGAATTGCCGGCTAGCAGCTTCCCTGTGGCCGGGAAGTGCAAACGTACACGTTTCCGGCCGAAAACGCGTTTTCCGGAGAAAAAGCACACCATGGCTCTCTCTGAGAAAAAGCAAGCACGGAGGACGAGAATCTCTTTTGCCCTGCGTAGCGTTCCGGGCAGCGGGTAGAACCAGGCAGGGAATTCACGGCTAGCAGCTTTTCTGTGGCGGGGAAGTGCAAACGTACACGTTTTCGGCCGAAAACGCGTTTTCCGGCGAAAACGCACACCACGGCTCTTTCTGAGAAAAAGCAAGCACGGAGGACGAGAATCGCTTTTGCCCTGCGTAGCGTTCCGGGCAGCGGGTAGAACCAGGCAGAGAATTCCCTGCTAGCAGCTTCGCTGTGGCGGGGAAGTGCAAACGTACACGTTTTCGGCAGAAAACGCATTTTCCGGCGAAAACGCACACCACGGCTCTTTCTGAGAAAAAGCAAGCACGGAGGACGAGAATCGCTTTTGCCCTGCGTAGCGTTCCGGGCAGCGGGTAGAACCAGGCAGAGAATTCCCGGCTAGCAGCTTCCCTGTGGCCGGGAAGTGCAAACGTACACGTTTTCGGCCGAAAACGCGTTTTACGACGAAAACGCACACCACGGCTCTTTCTGAGAAAAAGCAAGCACGGAGGACGAGAATCGCTTTTGCCCTGCGTAGCGTTCCGGGCAGCGGGTAGAAATAGGCAGCGAATTGCCGGCTAGCAGCTTCCCTGTGGCCGGGAAGTGCAAACGTACACGTTTCCGGCCGAAAACGCGTTTTCCGGAGAAAAAGCACACCATGGCTCTCTCTGAGAAAAAGCAAGCACGGAGGTCGAGAATCGCTTTTGCCCTGCGTAGCGTTCCGGGCAGCGGGTAGAACCAGGCAGAGAATTCCCGTCTAGCATCTTCCCTGTGGCCGGGAAGTGCAAACGTACACGTTTTCGGCCGAAAACGCGTTTTCAGGCGAAAAAGCACACCACGGCTCTTTCTGAGAAAAAGCAAGCACGGAGGACGAGAATCGCTTTTGCCCTGCGTAGCGTTCCGGGCAGCGGGTAGAACCAGGCAGAGAATTCCCGGCTAGCAGCTTCCCTGTGGCGGGGAAGTGCAAACGTACACGTTTTCGGCCGAAAATGCGTTTTCCGGCGAAAACGCAGACCACGGCTCTTTCTGAGAAAAAGCAAGCACGGAGGACGAGAATCGCTTTTGCCCTGCGTAGCGTTCCGGGCAGCGGGTAGAACCAGGCAGAGAATTCCCTGCTAGCAGCTTCGCTGTGGCGGGGAAGTGCAAACGTACACGTTTTCGGCCGAAAACGCGTTTTCCGGCGAAAACGCACACCACGGCTCTTTCTGAGAAAAAGCAAGCACGGAGGACGAGAATCGCTTTTGCCCTGCGTAGCGTTCCTGGCAGCGGGTAGAACCAGGCAGAGAATTCCCGGCTAGCAGCTTCCCTGTGGCCGGGAAGTGCAAACGTACACGTTTTCGGCCGAAAACGCGTTTTCCGGCGAAAACGCACACCACGGCTCTTTCTGAGAAAAAGCAAGCACGGAGGACGAGAATCGCTTTTGCCCTGCGTAGCGTTCCGGGCAGCGGGTAGAACCAGGCAGAGAATTCCCGGCTAGCAGCTTCCCTGTGGCCGGGAAGTGCAAACGTACACGTTTCCGGCCGGAAACGCGTTTTGCGGCGAAAACGCACACCACGGCTCTTTCTGAGAAAAAGCAAGCACGGAGGACGAGAATCGCTTTTGCCCTGCGTAGCGTTCCGGGCAGCGGGTAGAACCAGGCAGAGAATTCCCGGCTAGCAGCTTCCCTGTGGCGGGGAAGTGCAAACGTACACGTTTTCGGCCGAAAACGCGTTGTACGGCGAAAACGCACACCACGGCTCTTTCTGAGAAAAAGCAAGCACGGAGGACGAGAATCGCTTTAGCCCTGCGTAGCGTTCCGGGCAGCGGGTAGAACCAGGCAGAGAATTCCCGGCTAGCAGCTTCCGTGTGGCCGGGAAGTGCAAACGTACACGTTTTCGGCCGAAAACGCGTTTTACGACGAAAACGCACACCACGGCTCTTTCTGAGAAAAAGCAAGCACGGAGGACGAGAATCGCTTTTCCCCTGCGTAGCGTTCCGGGCAGCGGGTAGAAATAGGCAGCGAATTGCCAGCTAGCAGCTTCCCTGTGGCCGGGAACTGCAAACGTATACGTTTCCGGCCGAAAACGCGTTTTCCGGAGAAAAAGCACACCATGGCTCTCTCTGAGAAAAAGCAAGCACGGAGGACGAGAATCTCTTTTGCCCTGCGTAGCGTTCCGGGCAGCGGGTAGAACCAGGCAGAGAATTCCCGGCTAGCAGCTTTTCAGTGGCGGGGAAGTGCAAACGTACACGTTTTCGGCCGAAAACGCTTTTTCCGGCGAAAACGCACACCACGGCTCTTTCTGAGAAAAAGCAAGCACGGAGGACGAGAATCGCTTTTGCCCTGCGTAGCGTTCCGGGCAGCGGGTAGAACCAGGCAGAGAATTCCCTGCTAGCAGCTTCGCTGTGGCGGGGAAGTGCAAACGTACACGTTTTCGGCCGAAAACGCGTTTTCCGGCGAAAACGCACACCACGGCTCTTTCTGAGAAAAAGCAAGCACGGAGGACGAGAATCGCTTTTGCCCTGCGTAGCGTCCCGGGCAGCGGGTAGAACCAGGCAGAGAATTCCCGGCTAGCATCTTCCCCGTGGCGGGGAAGTGCAAACGTACACGTTTTCGGCCGAAAACGCGTTTTCCGGCGAAAAAGCACACCATGGCTCTTTCTGAGAAAAAGCAAGCACGGAGGACGAGAATCGCTTTTGCCCTGCGTAGCGTTCCGGGCAGCGGGTAGAACCAGGCAGAGAATTACCGGCTAGCAGCTTCCCTGTGGCCGGGAAGTGCAAACGTACACGTTTTCGGCCGAAAACGCGTTTTATGGCGAAAACGCACACCACGGCTCTTTCTGAGAAAAAGCAAGCACGGAGGACGAGAATCGCTTTTGCCCTGTGTAGCGTTCCGGGCAGCGGGTAAAACCAGGCAGAGAATTCCCGTCTAGCATCTTCGCTGTGGCGGGGAAGTGCAAACGTACACGTTTTCGGCCGAAAACGCGTTTTCCGGCGAAAACGCACACCACGGCTCTTTCTGAGAAAAAGCAAGCACGGAGGACGAGAATCGCTTTTGCCCTGCGTAGCGTTCCGGGCAGCGGGTAGAACCAGGCAGAGAATTCCCGGCTAGCAGCTTCCCTGTGGCGGGGAAGTGCAAACGTACACGTTTTCGGCCGAAAACGCGTTTTACGGCGAAAACGCACACCACGGCTCTTTCTGAGAAAAAGCAAGCACGGAGGACGAGAATCGCTTTTGCCCTGCGTAGCGTTCCGGGCAGCGGGTAGAACCAGGCAGAGAATTCCCGGCTAGCTGCTTCCCTGTGGCGGGGAAGTGCAAACGTACACGTTTTCGGCCGAAAACGCGTTTTCCGGCGAAAACGCACACCACGGCTCTTTCTGAGAAAAAGCAAGCACGGAGGACGAGAATCGCTTTTGCCCTGCGTAGCGTTCCGAGCAGCGGCTAGAAATAGGCAGCGAATTCCCGGCTAGCAGCTTCCCTGTGGCGGGGAAGTGCAAACGTACACGTTTCCGGCCGAAAACGCGTTTTCCGGAGAAAAAGCACACCATGGCTCTCTCTGAGAAAAAGCAAGCACGGAGGACGAGAATCGCTTTTGCCCTGCGTAGCGTTCCGGGCAGCGGGTAGAACCAGGCAGAGAATTCCCGGCTAGCATCTTCCCTGTAGCCGGGAAGTGCAAACGTACACGTTTTCGGCCGAAAACGCGTTTTCAGGCGAAAAAGCACACCACGGCTCTTTCTGAGAAAAAGCAAGCACGGAGGACGAGAATCGCTTTTGCCCTGCGTAGCGTTCCGGGCAGCGGGTAGAACCAGGCAGAGAATTCCCGGCTAGCAGCTTCCCTGTGGCGGGGAAGTGCAAACGTACACGTTTTAGGCCGAAAATGCGTTTTCCGGCGAAAACGCACACCACGGCTCTTTCTGAGAAAAAGCAAGCACGGAGGACGAGAATCGCTTTTGCCCTGCGTAGCGTTCCGGGCAGCGGGTAGAACCAGGCAGAGAATTCCCTGCTAGCAGCTTCGCTGTGGCGGGGAAGTGCAAACGTACACGTTTTCGGCCGAAAACGCGTTTTCCGGCGAAAACGCACACCACGGCTCTTTCTGAGAAAAAGCAAGCACGGAGGACGAGAATCGCTTTTGCCCTGCGTAGCGTTCCTGGCAGCGGGTAGAACCAGGCAGAGAATTCCCGGCTAGCAGCTTCGCTGTGGCGGGGAAGTGCAAACGTACACGTTTTCGGCCGAAAACGCGTTTTCCGGCGAAAACGCACACCACGGCTCTTTCTGAGAAAAAGCAAGCACGGAGGACGAGAATCGCTTTTGCCCTGCGTAGCGTTCCGGGCAGCGGGTAGAACCAGGCAGAGAATTCCCGGCTAGCAGCTTACCTGTGGCCGGGAAGTGCAAACGTACACGTTTCCGGCCGGAAACGCGTTTTGCGGCGAAAACGCACACCACGGCTCTTTCTGAGAAAAAGCAAGCACGGAGGACGAGAATCGCTTTTGCCCTGCGTAGCGTTCCGGGCAGCGGGTAGAACCAGGCAGAGAATTCCCGGCTAGCAGCTTCCCTGTGGCGGGGAAGTGCAAACGTACACGTTTTCGGCCGGAAACACGTTTTGCGGCGAAAACGCACACCACGGCTCTTTCTGAGAAAAAGCAAGCACGGAGGACGAGAATCGCTTTTGCCCTGCGTAGTGTTCCGAGCAACGGGTAGAAATAGGCAGCGAATTGCCGGCTAGCAGCTTCCCTGTTGCCGGGAAGTGCAAACGTACACGTTTCCGGCCGAAAACGCGTTTTCCGGAGAAAAAGCACACCATGGCTCTTTCTGAGAAAAAGCAAGCACGGAGGACGAGAATCGCTTTAGCCCTGCGTAGCGTTCCCGGCAGCGGGTAGAACCAGGCAGAGAATTCCCGGCTAGCAGCTTCCCTGTGGCCGGGAAGTGCAAACGTACACGTTTTCGGCCGAAAACGCGTTTTACGACGAAAACGCACACCACGGCTCTTTCTGAGAAAAAGCAAGCACGGAGGACGAGAATCGCTTTTGCCCTGCGTAGCGTTCCGGGCAGCGGGTAGAAATAGGCAGCGAATTGCCAGCTAGCAGCTTCCCTGTGGCCGGGAACTGCAAACGTACACGTTTCCGGCCGAAAACGCGTTTTCCGGAGAAAAAGCACACCATGGCTCTCTCTGAGAAAAAGCAAGCACGGAGGACGAGAATCTCTTTTGCCCTGCGTAGCGTTCCGGGCAGCGGGTAGAACCAGGCAGAGAATTCCCGGCTAGCAGCTTTTTAGTGGCTGGGAAGTGCAAACGTACACGTTTCCGGCCGAAAACGCGTTTTCCGGCGAAAACGCACACCACGGCTCTTTCTGAGAAAAAGCAAGCACGGAGGACGAGAATCGCTTTTGCCCTGCGTAGCGTTCCGGGCAGCGGGTAGAACCAGGCAGAGAATTCCCGGCTAGCAGCTTCCCCGTGGCGGGGAAGTGGAAACGTACACGTTTTCGGCCGAAAACGCGTTTTCCGGCGAAAAAGCACACCATGGCTCTTTCTGAGAAAAAGCAAGCACGGAGGACGAGAATCGCTTTTGCCCTGCGTAGCGTTCCGGGCAGCGGGTAGAACCAGGCAGAGAATTCCCGGCTAGCAGCTTCCCTGTGGCCGGGAAGTGAAAAGCTACACGTTTTCGGCCGAAAACGCGTTTTCCGGCGAAAACGCACACCACGGCTCTTTCTGAGAAAAAGCAAGCACGGAGGACGAGAATCGCTTTTGCCCTGCGTAGCGTTCCGGGCAGCGGGTAGAACCAGGCAGAGAATTCCCGGCTAGCAGCTTCCCTGTGGCGGGGAAGTGCAAACGTACACGTTTTCGGCCGAAAACATGTTTTCCGGTGAAAACGCACACCACGGCTCTTTCTGAGAAAAAGCAAGCACGGAGGACGAGAATCGCTTTTCCCCTGCGTAGCGTTCCGAGCAGCGGGTAGAAATAGGCAGCGAATTCCCGGCTAGCAGCTTCCCTGTGGCGGGGAAGTGCAAACGTACACGTTTTCGGCCGAAAACGCGTTTTCCGGCGAAAACGCACACCACGGCTCTTTCTGAGAAAAAGCAAGCACGGAGGACGAGAATCGCTTTTGCCCTGCGTAGCGTTCCGGGCCTCGGGTAGAACCAGGCAGAGAATTCCCGGCTAGCAGCTTCCCTGTGGCGGGGAAGTGCAAACGTACACGTTTTCGCCGAAAACGCGTTTTCCGGCGAAAACGCACACCACGGCTCTTTCTGAGAAAAAGCAAGCACGGAGGACGAGAATCGCTTTTGCCCTGCGTAGCGTTCCGGGCAGCGGGTAGAACCAGGCAGAAAATTCCCGGCTACCAGCTTCCCTGTGGCCGGGAAGTGCAAACGTACACGTTTTCGGCCGAAAACGCGTTTTGCGGCGAAAACGCACACCACGGCTCTTTCTGAGAAAAAGCAAGCACGGAGGACGAGAATCGCTTTTGCCCTGCGTAGCGTTCCGGGCAGCGGGTAGAACCAGGCAGAGAATTCCCGGCTAGCAGCTTCGCTGTGGCGGGGAAGCGCAAACGTACAAGTTTTCGGCCGAAAACGCGTTTTCCGGCGAAAACGCACACCACGGCTCTTTCTGAGAAAAAGCAAGCACGGAGGACGAGAATCGCTTTTGCCCTGCGTAGCGTTCCTGGCAGCGGGTAGAACCAGGCAGAGAATTCCCGTCTAGCAGCTTCCCTGTGGCCGGGAAGTGCAAACGTACACGTTTTCGGCCGAAAACGCGTTTTGCGGCGAAAACGCACACCACGGCTCTTTCTGAGAAAAAGCAAGCACGGAGGACGAGAATCGCTTTTGCCCTGCGTAGCGTTCCGAGCAGCGGGTAGAAATAGGCAGCGAATTGCCGGCTAGCAGCTTCCCTGTGGCCGGGAAGTGCAAACGTACACGTTTCCGGCCGAAAACGCGTTTTCCGGAGAAAAAGCACACCATGGCTCTTTCTGAGAAAAAGCAAGCACGGAGGACGAGAATCGCTTTAGCCCTGCGTAGCGTTCCGGGCAGCGGGTAGAACCAGGCAGAGAATTCCCGGCTAGCAGCTTCCCTGTGGCCGGGAAGTGCAAACGTACACGTTTTCGGCCGAAAACGCGTTTTACGACGAAAACGCACACCACGGCTCTTTCTGAGAAAAAGCAAGCACGGAGGACGAGAATCGCTTTTGCCCTGCGTAGCGTTCCGGGCAGCGGGTAGAAATAGGCAGCGAATTGCCGGCTAGCAGCTTCCCTGTGGCCGGGAAGTGCAAACGTACACGTTTCCGGCCGAAAACGCGTTTTCCGGAGAAAAAGCACACCATGGCTCTCTCTGAGAAAAAGCAAGCACGGAGGACGAGAATCTCTTTTGCCCTGCGTAGCGTTCCGGGCAGCGGGTAGAACCAGGCAGGGAATTCACGGCTAGCAGCTTTTCTGTGGCGGGGAAGTGCAAACGTACACGTTTTCGGCCGAAAACGCGTTTTCCGGCGAAAACGCACACCACGGCTCTTTCTGAGAAAAAGCAAGCACGGAGGACGAGAATCGCTTTTGCCCTGCGTAGCGTTCCGGGCAGCGGGTAGAACCAGGCAGAGAATTCCCTGCTAGCAGCTTCGCTGTGGCGGGGAAGTGCAAACGTACACGTTTTCGGCAGAAAACGCATTTTCCGGCGAAAACGCACACCACGGCTCTTTCTGAGAAAAAGCAAGCACGGAGGACGAGAATCGCTTTTGCCCTGCGTAGCGTTCCGGGCAGCGGGTAGAACCAGGCAGAGAATTCCCGGCTAGCAGCTTCCCTGTGGCCGGGAAGTGCAAACGTACACGTTTTCGGCCGAAAACGCGTTTTACGACGAAAACGCACACCACGGCTCTTTCTGAGAAAAAGCAAGCACGGAGGACGAGAATCGCTTTTGCCCTGCGTAGCGTTCCGGGCAGCGGGTAGAAATAGGCAGCGAATTGCCGGCTAGCAGCTTCCCTGTGGCCGGGAAGTGCAAACGTACACGTTTCCGGCCGAAAACGCGTTTTCCGGAGAAAAAGCACACCATGGCTCTCTCTGAGAAAAAGCAAGCACGGAGGTCGAGAATCGCTTTTGCCCTGCGTAGCGTTCCGGGCAGCGGGTAGAACCAGGCAGAGAATTCCCGTCTAGCATCTTCCCTGTGGCCGGGAAGTGCAAACGTACACGTTTTCGGCCGAAAACGCGTTTTCAGGCGAAAAAGCACACCACGGCTCTTTCTGAGAAAAAGCAAGCACGGAGGACGAGAATCGCTTTTGCCCTGCGTAGCGTTCCGGGCAGCGGGTAGAACCAGGCAGAGAATTCCCGGCTAGCAGCTTCCCTGTGGCGGGGAAGTGCAAACGTACACGTTTTCGGCCGAAAATGCGTTTTCCGGCGAAAACGCAGACCACGGCTCTTTCTGAGAAAAAGCAAGCACGGAGGACGAGAATCGCTTTTGCCCTGCGTAGCGTTCCGGGCAGCGGGTAGAACCAGGCAGAGAATTCCCTGCTAGCAGCTTCGCTGTGGCGGGGAAGTGCAAACGTACACGTTTTCGGCCGAAAACGCGTTTTCCGGCGAAAACGCACACCACGGCTCTTTCTGAGAAAAAGCAAGCACGGAGGACGAGAATCGCTTTTGCCCTGCGTAGCGTTCCTGGCAGCGGGTAGAACCAGGCAGAGAATTCCCGGCTAGCAGCTTCCCTGTGGCCGGGAAGTGCAAACGTACACGTTTTCGGCCGAAAACGCGTTTTCCGGCGAAAACGCACACCACGGCTCTTTCTGAGAAAAAGCAAGCACGGAGGACGAGAATCGCTTTTGCCCTGCGTAGCGTTCCGGGCAGCGGGTAGAACCAGGCAGAGAATTCCCGGCTAGCAGCTTCCCTGTGGCCGGGAAGTGCAAACGTACACGTTTCCGGCCGAAAACGCGTTTTCCGGCGAAAACGCACACCACGGCTCTTTCTGAGAAAAAGCAAGCACGGAGGACGAGACTCGCTTTTGCCCTGCGTAGCGTTCCGGGCAGCGGGTAGAACCAGGCAGAGAATTCCCGGCTAGCAGCTTCCCTGTGGCGGGGAAGTGCAAACGTACACGTTTTCGGCCGAAAACGCGTTTTACGGCGAAAACGCACACCACGGCTCTTTCTGAGAAAAAGCAAGCACGGAGGACGAGAATCGCTTTTGCCCTGCGTAGCGTTCCGGGCAGCGGGTAGAACCAGGCAGAGAATTCCCGTCTAGCAGCTTCCCTGTGGCGGGGAAGTGCAAACGTACACGTTTTCGGCCGGAAACACGTTTTGCGGCGAAAACGCACAGCACGGCTCTTTCTGAGAAAAAGCAAGCACGGAGGACGAGAATCGCTTTTGCCCTGCGTAGTGTTCCGAGCAGCGGGTAGAAATAGGCAGCGAATTGCCGGCTAGCAGCTTCCCTGTGGCCGGGAAGTGCAAACGTACACGTTTCCGGCCGAAAACGCGTTTTCCGGAGAAAAAGCACACCATGGCTCTTTCTGAGAAAAAGCAAGCACGGAGGACGAGAATCGCTTTAGCCCTGCGTAGCGTTCCGGGCAGCGGGTAGAACCAGGCAGAGAATTCCCGGCTAGCAGCTTCCGTGTGGCCGGGAAGTGCAAACGTACACGTTTTCGGCCGAAAACGCGTTTTACGACGAAAACGCACACCACGGCTCTTTCTGAGAAAAAGCAAGCACGGAGGACGAGAATCGCTTTTGCCCTGCGTAGCGTTCCGGGCAGCGGGTAGAAATAGGCAGCGAATTGCCAGCTAGCAGCTTCCCTGTGGCCGGGAACTGCAAACGTATACGTTTCCGGCCGAAAACGCGTTTTCCGGAGAAAAAGCACACCATGGCTCTCTCTGAGAAAAAGCAAGCACGGAGGACGAGAATCTCTTTTGCCCTGCGTAGCGTTCCGGGCAGCGGGTAGAACCAGGCAGAGAATTCCCGGCTAGCAGCTTTTCAGTGGCGGGGAAGTGCAAACGTACACGTTTTCGGCCGAAAACGCTTTTTCCGGCGAAAACGCACACCACGGCTCTTTCTGAGAAAAAGCAAGCACGGAGGACGAGAATCGCTTTTGCCCTGCGTAGCGTTCCGGGCAGCGGGTAGAACCAGGCAGAGAATTCCCTGCTAGCAGCTTCGCTGTGGCGGGGAAGTGCAAACGTACACGTTTTCGGCCGAAAACGCGTTTTCCGGCGAAAACGCACACCACGGCTCTTTCTGAGAAAAAGCAAGCACGGAGGACGAGAATCGCTTTTGCCCTGCGTAGCGTTCCGGGCAGCGGGTAGAACCAGGCAGAGAATTCCCGGCTAGCATCTTCCCCGTGGCGGGGAAGTGCAAACGTACACGTTTTCGGCCGAAAACACGTTTTGCGGCGAAAACGCACACCACGGCTCTTTCTGAGAAAAAGCAAGCACGGAGGACGAGAATCGCTTTTGCCCTGCGTAGCGTTCCGGGCAGCGGGTAGAAATAGGCAGAGAATTCCCTGCTAGCAGCTTCGCTGTGGCGGGGAAGTGCAAACGTACACGTTTTCGGCCGAAAACGCGTTTTCCGGCGAAAACGCACACCACGGCTCTTTCTGAGAGAAAGCAAGCACGGAGGACGAGAATCGCTTTTGCCCTGCGTAGCGTTCCGGGCAGCGGGTAGAACCAGGCAGAGAATTCCCGGCTAGCAGCTTCCCTGTGGCGGGGAAGTGCAAACGTACACGTTTTCGGCCGAAAACGCGTTTTCCGGCGAAAACGCACACCACGGCTCTTTCTGAGAAAAAGCAAGCACGGAGGACGAGAATCGCTTTTGCCCTGCGTAGCGTTCCGGGCAGCGGGTAGAACCAGGCAGAGAATTCCCGGCTAGCAGCTTCCCTGTGGCGGGGAAGTGCAAACGTACACGTTTTCGGCCGGAAACGCGTTTTGCGGCGAAAACGCACACCACGGCTCTTTCTGAGAAAAAGCAAGCACGGAGGACGAGAATCGCTTTTGCCCTGCGTAGCGTTCCGGGCGGCGGGTAGAACCAGGCAGAGAATTCCCGGCTAGCAGCTTCCCTGTGGCCGGGAAGTGCAAACGTACACGTTTTCGGCCGGAAACGCGTTTTGCGGCGAAAACGCACACCACGGCTCTTTCTGAGAAAAAGCAAGCACGGAGGACGAGAATCGCTTTTGCCCTGCGTAGCGTTCCGGGCAGCGGGTAGAACCAGGCAGAGAATTCCCGGCTAGCAGCTTCCCTGTGGCCGGGATGTGCAAACGTACACGTTTTCGGCCGAAAACGCGTTTTCCGGCGAAAACGCACACCACGGCTCTTTCTGAGAAAAAGCAAGCACGGAGGACGAGAATCGCTTTTGCCCTGCGTAGCGTTCCGGGCGGCGGGTAGAACCAGGTAGAGAATTCCCGGCTAGCAGCTTCCCTGTGGCGGGGAAGTGCAAACGTACACGTTTTCGGCCGAAAACGCGTTTTCCCGCGAAAACGCACACCACGGCTCTTTCTGAGAAAAAGCAAGCACGGAGGACGAGAATCGCTTTTGCCCTGCGTAGCGTTCCGGGCAGCGGGTAGAACCAGGCAGAGAATTCCCGGCTAGCAGCTTCCCTGTGGCCGGGAAGTGCAAACGTACACGTTTTCGGCCGAAAACGCGTTTTCCGGCGAAAACGCACACCACGGCTCTTTCTGAGAAAAAGCAAGCACGGAGGACGAGAATCGCTTTTGCCCTGCGTAGCGTTCCGGGCAGCGGGTAGAACCAGGCAGAGAATTCCCGGCTAGCATCTTCCCTGTGGCGGGGAAGTGCAAACGTACACGTTTTCAGCCGAAAACGCGTTTTGCGGCGAAAAAGCACACCACGGCTCTTTCTGAGAAAAAGCAAGCACGGAGGACGAGAATCGCTTTTGCCCTCCGTAGCGTTCCGGGCAGCGGGTAGAACCAGGCAGAGAATTACCGGCTAGCTGCTTCCCTGTGGCGGGGAAGTGCAAACGTACTCGTTTTCGGCCGAAAACGCGTTTTGCGGCGAAAACGCACACCACGGCTCTTTCTGAGGAAAAGCAAGCACGGAGGACGAGAATCGCTTTTGCCCTGCGTAGCGTTCCGAGCAGCGGGTAGAAATAGGCAGCGAATTGCCGGCTAGCAGCTTCCCTGTGGCCGGGAAGTGCAAACGTACACGTTTCCGGCCGAAAACGCGTTTTCCGGAGAAAAAGCACACCATGGCTCTTTCTGAGAAAAAGCAAGCACGGAGGACGAGAATCGCTTTAGCCCTGCGTAGCGTTCCGGGCAGCGGGTAGAACCAGGCAGAGAATTCCCGGCTAGCAGCTTCCCTGTGGCCGGGAAGTGCAAACGTACACGTTTTCGGCCGAAAACGCGTTTTACGACGAAAACGCACACCACGGCTCTTTCTGAGAAAAAGCAAGCACGGAGGACGAGAATCGCTTTTGCCCTGCGTAGCGTTCCGGGCAGCGGGTAGAAATAGGCAGCGAATTGCCGGCTAGCAGCTTCCCTGTGGCCGGGAAGTGCAAACGTACACGTTTCCGGCCGAAAACGCGTTTTCCGGAGAAAAAGCACACCATGGCTCTCTCTGAGAAAAAGCAAGCACGGAAGACGAGAATCTCTTTTGCCCTGCGTAGCGTTCCGGGCAGCGGGTAGAACCAGGCAGGGAATTCACGGCTAGCAGCTTTTCTGTGGCGGGGAAGTGCAAACGTACACGTTTTCGGCCGAAAACGCGTTTTCCGGCGAAAACGCACACCACGGCTCTTTCTGAGAAAAAGCAAGCACGGAGGACGAGAATCGCTTTTGCCCTGCGTAGCGTTCCGGGCAGCGGGTAGAACCAGGCAGAGAATTCCCTGCTAGCAGCTTCGCTGTGGCGGGGAAGTGCAAACGTACACGTTTTCGGCAGAAAACGCATTTTCCGGCGAAAACGCACACCACGGCTCTTTCTGAGAAAAAGCAAGCACGGAGGACGAGAATCGCTTTTGCCCTGCGTAGCGTTCCGGGCAGCGGGTAGAACCAGGCAGAGAATTCCCGGCTAGCAGCTTCCCTGTGGCCGGGAAGTGCAAACGTACACGTTTTCGGCCGAAAACGCGTTTTACGACGAAAACGCACACCACGGCTCTTTCTGAGAAAAAGCAAGCACGGAGGACGAGAATCGCTTTTGCCCTGCGTAGCGTTCCGGGCAGCGGGTAGAAATAGGCAGCGAATTGCCGGCTAGCAGCTTCCCTGTGGCCGGGAAGTGCAAACGTACACGTTTCCGGCCGAAAACGCGTTTTCCGGAGAAAAAGCACACCATGGCTCTCTCTGAGAAAAAGCAAGCACGGAGGTCGAGAATCGCTTTTGCCCTGCGTAGCGTTCCGGGCAGCGGGTAGAACCAGGCAGAGAATTCCCGTCTAGCAGCTTCCCTGTGGCCGGGAAGTGCAAACGTACACGTTTTCGGCCGAAAACGCGTTTTCAGGCGAAAAAGCACACCACGGCTCTTTCTGAGAAAAAGCAAGCACGGAGGACGAGAATCGCTTTTGCCCTGCGTAGCGTTCCGGGCAGCGGGTAGAACCAGGCAGAGAATTCCCGGCTAGCAGCTTCCCTGTGGCGGGGAAGTGCAAACGTACACGTTTTCGGCCGGAAACGCGTTTTCCGGCGAAAACGCACACCACGGCTCTTTCTGAGAAAAAGCAAGCACGGAGGACGAGAATCGCTTTTGCCCTGCGTAGCGTTCCGGGCAGCGGGTAGAACCAGGCAGAGAATTCCCTGCTAGCAGCTTCGCTGTGGCGGGGAAGTGCAAACGTACACGTTTTCGGCCGAAAACGCGTTTTCCGGCGAAAACGCACACCACGGCTCTTTCTGAGAAAAAGCAAGCACGGAGGACGAGAATCGCTTTTGCCCTGCGTAGCGTTCCTGGCAGCGGGTAGAACCAGGCAGAGAATTCCCGGCTAGCAGCTTCCCTGTGGCCGGGAAGTGCAAACGTACACGTTTTCGGCCGAAAACGCGTTTTCCGGCGAAAACGCACACCACGGCTCTTTCTGAGAAAAAGCAAGCACGGAGGACGAGAATCGCTTTTGCCCTGCGTAGCGTTCCGGGCAGCGGGTAGAACCAGGCAGAGAATTCCCGGCTAGCAGCTTCCCTGTGGCCGGGAAGTGCAAACGTACACGTTTCCGGCCGGAAACGCGTTTTGCGGCGAAAACGCACACCACGGCTCTTTCTGAGAAAAAGCAAGCACGGAGGACGAGAATCGCTTTTGCCCTGCGTAGCGTTCCGGGCAGCGGGTAGAACCAGGCAGAGAATTCCCGGCTAGCAGCTTCCCTGTGGCCGGGAAGTGCAAACGTACACGTTTTCGGCCGAAAACGCGTTTTACGGCGAAAACGCACACCACGGCTCTTTCTGAGAAAAAGCAAGCACGGAGGACGAGAATCGCTTTTGCCCTGCGTAGCGTTCCGGGCAGCGGGTAGAACCAGGCAGAGAATTCCCGTCTAGCAGCTTCCCTGTGGCGGGGAAGTGCAAACGTACACGTTTTCGGCCGGAAACACGTTTTGCGGCGAAAACGCACACCACGGCTCTTTCTGAGAAAAAGCAAGCACGGAGGACGAGAATCGCTTTTGCCCTGCGTAGTGTTCCGAGCAGCGGGTAGAAATAGGCAGCGAATTGCCGGCTAGCAGCTTCCCTGTGGCCGGGAAGTGCAAACGTACACGTTTACGGCCAAAAACGCGTTTTCCGGAGAAAAAGCACACCATGGCTCTTTCTGAGAAAAAGCAAGCACGGAGGACGAGAATCGCTTTAGCCCTGCGTAGCGTTCCGGGCAGCGGGTAGAACCAGGCAGAGAATTCCCGGCTAGCAGCTTCCGTGTGGCCGGGAAGTGCAAACGTACACGTTTTCGGCCGAAAACGCGTTTTACGACGAAAACGCACACCACGGCTCTTTCTGAGAAAAAGCAAGCACGGAGGACGAGAATCGCTTTTCCCCTGCGTAGCGTTCCGGGCAGCGGGTAGAAATAGGCAGCGAATTGCCAGCTAGCAGCTTCCCTGTGGCCGGGAACTGCAAACGTATACGTTTCCGGCCGAAAACGCGTTTTCCGGAGAAAAAGCACACCATGGCTCTCTCTGAGAAAAAGCAAGCACGGAGGACGAGAATCTCTTTTGCCCTGCGTAGCGTTCCGGGCAGCGGGTAGAACCAGGCAGAGAATTCCCGGCTAGCAGCTTTTCAGTGGCGGGGAAGTGCAAACGTACACGTTTTCGGCCGAAAACGCTTTTTCCGGCGAAAACGCACACCACGGCTCTTTCTGAGAAAAAGCAAGCACGGAGGACGAGAATCGCTTTTGCCCTGCGTAGCGTTCCGGGCAGCGGGTAGAACCAGGCAGAGAATTCCCTGCTAGCAGCTTCGCTGTGGCGGGGAAGTGCAAACGTACACGTTTTCGGCCGAAAACGCGTTTTCCGGCGAAAACGCAGACCACGGCTCTTTCTGAGAAAAAGCAAGCACGGAGGACGAGAATCGCTTTTGCCCTGCGTAGCGTTCCGGGCAGCGGGTAGAACCAGGCAGAGAATTCCCGGCTAGCATCTTCCCCGTGGCGGGGAAGTGCAAACGTACACGTTTTCGGCCGAAAACGCGTTTTCCGGCGAAAAAGCACACCATGGCTCTTTCTGAGAAAAAGCAAGCACGGAGGACGAGAATCGCTTTTGCCCTGCGTAGCGTTCCGGGCAGCGGGTAGAACCAGGCAGAGAATTACCGGCTAGCAGCTTCCCTGTGGCCGGGAAGTGCAAACGTACACGTTTTCGGCCGAAAACGCGTTTTATGGCGAAAACGCACACCACGGCTCTTTCTGAGAAAAAGCAAGCACGGAGGACGAGAATCGCTTTTGCCCTGTGTAGCGTTCCGGGCAGCGGGTAAAACCAGGCAGAGAATTCCCGTCTAGCATCTTCGCTGTGGCGGGGAAGTGCAAACGTACACGTTTTCGGCCGAAAACGCGTTTTCCGGCGAAAACGCACACCACGGCTCTTTCTGAGAAAAAGCAAGCACGGAGGATGAGAATCGCTTTTGCCCTGCGTAGCGTTCCGGGCAGCGGGTAGAACCAGGCAGAGAATTCCCGGCTAGCAGCTTCCCTGTGGCGGGGAAGTGCAAACGTACACGTTTTCGGCCGAAAACGCGTTTTACGGCGAAAACGCACACCACGGCTCTTTCTGAGAAAAAGCAAGCACGGAGGACGAGAATCGCTTTTGCCCTGCGTAGCGTTCCGGGCAGCGGGTAGAACCAGGCAGAGAATTCCCGGCTAGCTGCTTCCCTGTGGCGGGGAAGTGCAAACGTACACGTTTTCGGCCGAAAACGCGTTTTCCGGCGAAAACGCACACCACGGCTCTTTCTGAGAAAAAGCAAGCACGGAGGACGAGAATCGCTTTTGCCCTGCGTAGCGTTCCGAGCAGCGGCTAGAAATAGGCAGCGAATTCCCGGCTAGCAGCTTCCCTGTGGCGGGGAAGTGCAAACGTACACGTTTCCGGCCGAAAACGCGTTTTCCGGAGAAAAAGCACACCATGGCTCTCTCTGAGAAAAAGCAAGCACGGAGGACGAGAATCGCTTTTGCCCTGCGTAGCGTTCCGGGCAGCGGGTAGAACCAGGCAGAGAATTCCCGTCTAGCATCTTCCCTGTAGCCGGGAAGTGCAAACGTACACGTTTTCGGCCGAAAACGCGTTTTCAGGCGAAAAAGCACACCACGGCTCTTTCTGAGAAAAAGCAAGCACGGAGGACGAGAATCGCTTTTGCCCTGCGTAGCGTTCCGGGCAGCGGGTAGAACCAGGCAGAGAATTCCCGGCTAGCAGCTTCCCTGTGGCGGGGAAGTGCAAACGTACACGTTTTAGGCCGAAAATGCGTTTTCCGGCGAAAACGCACACCACGGCTCTTTCTGAGAAAAAGCAAGCACGGAGGACGAGAATCGCTTTTGCCCTGCGTAGCGTTCCGGGCAGCGGGTAGAACCAGGCAGAGAATTCCCTGCTAGCAGCTTCGCTGTGGCGGGGAAGTGCAAACGTACACGTTTTCGGCCGAAAACGCGTTTTCCGGCGAAAACGCACACCACGGCTCTTTCTGAGAAAAAGCAAGCACGGAGGACGAGAATCGCTTTTGCCCTGCGTAGCGTTCCTGGCAGCGGGTAGAACCAGGCAGAGAATTCCCGGCTAGCAGCTTCCCTGTGGCGGGGAAGTGCAAACGTACACGTTTTCGGCCGAAAACGCGTTTTCCGGCGAAAACGCACACCACGGCTCTTTCTGAGAAAAAGCAAGCACGGAGGACGAGAATCGCTTTTGCCCTGCGTAGCGTTCCGGGCAGCGGGTAGAACCAGGCAGAGAATTCCCGGCTAGCAGCTTCCCTGTGGCCGGGAAGTGCAAACGTACACGTTTTCGGCCGAAAACGCGTTTTACGGCGAAAACGCACACCACGGCTCTTTCTGAGAAAAAGCAAGCACGGAGGACGAGAATCGCTTTTGCCCTGCGTAGCGTTCCGGGCAGCGGGTAGAACCAGGCAGAGAATTCCCGTCTAGCAGCTTCCCTGTGGCGGGGAAGTGCAAACGTACACGTTTTCGGCCGGAAACACGTTTTGCGGCGAAAACGCACACCACGGCTCTTTCTGAGAAAAAGCAAGCACGGAGGACGAGAATCGCTTTTGCCCTGCGTAGTGTTCCGAGCAGCGGGTAGAAATAGGCAGCGAATTGCCGGCTAGCAGCTTCCCTGTGGCCGGGAAGTGCAAACGTACACGTTTCCGGCCGAAAACGCGTTTTCCGGAGAAAAAGCACACCATGGCTCTTTCTGAGAAAAAGCAAGCACGGAGGACGAGAATCGCTTTAGCCCTGCGTAGCGTTCCGGGCAGCGGGTAGAACCAGGCAGAGAATTCCCGGCTAGCAGCTTCCGTGTGGCCGGGAAGTGCAAACGTACACGTTTTCGGCCGAAAACGCGTTTTACGACGAAAACGCACACCACGGCTCTTTCTGAGAAAAAGCAAGCACGGAGGACGAGAATCGCTTTTGCCCTGCGTAGTGTTCCGGGCAGCGGGTAGAAATAGGCAGCGAATTGCCAGCTAGCAGCTTCCCTGTGGCCGGGAACTGCAAACGTATACGTTTCCGGCCGAAAACGCGTTTTCCGGAGAAAAAGCACACCATGGCTCTCTCTGAGAAAAAGCAAGCACGGAGGACGAGAATCTCTTTTGCCCTGCGTAGCGTTCCGGGCAGCGGGTAGAACCAGGCAGAGAATTCCCGGCTAGCAGCTTTTCAGTGGCGGGGAAGTGCAAACGTACACGTTTTCGGCCGAAAACGCTTTTTCCGGCGAAAACGCACACCACGGCTCTTTCTGAGAAAAAGCAAGCACGGAGGACGAGAATCGCTTTTGCCCTGCGTAGCGTTCCGGGCAGCGGGTAGAACCAGGCAGAGAATTCCCTGCTAGCAGCTTC